>NW_009943525.1:3508-3899 GCF_000696875.1 Nestor notabilis
GCCGTGCTGTTCTGGCATAGGGACTCAGCTCCCAGACCCAAATGTGCAGGCAGTGGGAATGGTGCTCACCTCTGGGCTGAGCTATGGTGCCTCTGGGCTGAGCTATGGTATCTCTGGGCAGGCAGTTGGGCTGGTGTTGGCCTCGGGGCTCAGCTCTCACACCACCTGGGCAGGCACTGGGGCTGGTGCTGGTCTCAGGTTTGAGTTACTCTCTCCTTCAGCAGGCATAGGAACTGGTGCTGGCAATGCCTGGCAGACAGCGTGGCTGATGCTGGCCTCGGGGCTAAGCTCCTGGACGCCCTGGTGCAGGTGCTGGTCTCAAGGCTCAGCTCCCACTCCACCCTGGCAGGCAGGGCAGCTGGTACTGGCCTCGGGGCTCAGATCCCAGCCC
>NW_009943526.1:0-15765 GCF_000696875.1 Nestor notabilis
AGATTGGCACCGCGGTTCTTGAATGCTTCTGGGACTGGAGTTGTCACTGGGTAGGTGAGGAAACGCAGTGTTACCTTTTAACTGCTGCGGGTTCAAGGTCTAGGCGTGTGAAGGGGAAAAACCGTGTAAAAAGCTGATGTTTTATCTCTTCCTTAGTCTTTTACTTAGGTGCCTTCCCCTCTGCTCGCAGGACAGATGTAGTGGTATGTGTGCCCTAGGGTTTGGGGTTTTGTTTTGATTTTTAACTACCTTTTGTGCAACTTTGGGTCCTGTGGGTGTCTCGGTGCACGTATTGTTAGAATGAGAAGATTTGCTTCAAGATAGCGAATCTCTTTGGTCTTAATAGTAATTATGTCAGTATCTTTAATCACAACAGAGTTTTGGCGTCTTGTGCAGCAGCAGTGATTGAAGTCAAAGCGAGGGAAGTGCCGTAGACATAAAGGATGTGAGGAATGTACATTTTTATCTTTCCAGGGGATGACCTGAGCGGTATTGTTCTGGGAATGGCAACTGGCACATGCTTTGTTGACAGTGGTGTATGCGCGGTGCATCAAGAGGAGGACGGTGCGGGATGTGTGTGTGTGTGCTGAATAAAGGAGGTGTAATGTGTGAGCATTGATTTGTGAAGCCTGGGCTGGTGCACCTTGATTTGCCACCCTGCTGACTGGCTGCAGCATGATTGTTCCCTGCTGGAAGTTGGGGGCTCTTCCTCTGGAGGTGGCTGGTGGGTATTAGCAAGATGCGTCTTGTAGACGCAGAGCTGTGGATGCTGCTGGTGTTAAAAGGGCTGTGGAGCTGCAAAAGGTCATTTTAAAAGGAGCTAGGGTTTGATGGTAACATAATTTACATCCTTTACGTGGTCTCAGTGGTATCTATTGGAAACCTCTTCATCTGTCTTTCTACCTGCCTGTAAGATGTATTTTTTCCTGCTTTGCAGAGATTAATCAGGCACTTGCAGTATGGTTGGTTTGCTGAATGAGTGAAAAGCCCCATCCCTGTCCCAGGCAGCCAGTGCTTAAATTGATATATTGATAATCAAGTGGAGATATAGAGTAAACTCACAGTGTAGACATGTAGTTGAGGGGTAGAAATTTTGCAAGCTGTTTCAGAGAGTGTGTGTGAAAGAAAAGTGTCAAAATCCTGAAGGCTTTTCTCTAAGCAGTTGCATTTAATAGGATGTCAAAGACATAATTTTATCTGGTATTTGGTGACTCGTATCTACAGGTCCTTCAGATTTAGTTGCAGGAACTGAGATTGGGGAAGATCAGTAAATGTTTCAAGGCTTAGCGTTTGTATTCTTTATAAAAAAACCTTTCAAATATTTACAGGCTCAGAAGAGAATTTGGCATTTTAACTGTTATGAATTTGTTTTAAGGGACTTAAATTATGATGTTGTTATTTCTTATCTAATACTGATACAGGAAGCCTTTAACTGATGTTTTCTGGAGAGTAAATTCTTCAGGAGTTTTGTACGAATGGTAAGGTGTTTATAGAGGGGCTAAACTACAAAAGCAGTTGGTCAGGTTCTGGTGCAGCTGCAAGATATTGGGATGTTCTGGTTTTATTCCCTTTGCTGGAATCACAGAACATGGAAGTTTCAGGCTTTTAGAGATGCAGTTTCATCTACAAATGGGAAGTCTTTATAGGTACAAGAGGTTGCTTGTAGGTCAAACATACTGTTTCTGGTGTCATACCGCCCAGAGGTGTCTGTAAGAACGGCTTGGGAAGAGACCTTTGCGTTGGTCCAACAGCATTAAATAGGTATTTTCTGTAAGCAAGACCCCATCTTCCAGTCTTGGATCTCCTGTGTCACATCAGTGCCTAATGGAAGAGTGGTGTACCAACAGTGTATTTGACTGGCACAGGTACATTTAAGGTGGTTACAAAACTGTATCATCTGTGACCTATTTCTCTGTGGCACTCTTCTTATCAAAGATTAGATTTCTCTCTGACCCCACAATAGAGACATAATTGGAAGGAAGTGCCACCCGATTGAGAAGATGGAGATATTCTCTAACAACCTCATTTCGTGCTTTGTTATTGTGTTAGAATATCTTATAACCATTCTCTTGGTTAAATTCCTACTGCACAGAGCAGCTGATTTCCTAATGTATCCTGCTGTGACACAGCTCTCTCCCTACCAGCTGCAGAGCTTGGCTTCTTGTTCTTGAAGTTGCAAGCTCTGTTTAAACACCTACCCCTGGAAGTGACTAAAGAGTGAGTAAAATGACACACCAGTCTTGGGTCTTTGCAGGATCTTCTTTTCCAGTGTTTTGGGAAGTGGATGGGGTTTGCTTAGAACTCCCAAGTAGAATTCGTGCAGCTCATAAGTAGTGAAATCATAAGAGACTTTCCCAGCACAGGTGAAACCTTCATTACAACCTGAGTATCCCATTTCCACACTACCTGTGCAAAAGCTTCGTTTTCCAAGTGATCTCCAACAGGTGATTTTGAGGTTGCTCCTCCCTCCTGAAAAACAATTGCATAGGGAGTGAAACTCTGGCAGTAGCTCTGGTGCCAGCAGCTTAAACTCATTAACACAAGCAGCTTGCATTAGTTTCCTTGACACTTTCAGACACCCTTCCCTGAGGAGGTTTCAGACGGGTAGTTTTCACTCTGGAGAAACATTCAGCCTGGTAAGCAGCTACCAGCACTTAGTGCTGCGTCCCTCTCGTGTATTTCCAAGTTTTGAAACTTGATTCTTTCAGTGGAGAAGTGATTTTAGGAATGCAATATGGAAGGAAGGGCCTGCTTGAAGGTTACTGGAGTTAGGATCCTTCTTAACATTGAGACGAAACCTGTGAAGCCAAATTCCTTCTGTCCCAGGTACTACATACAAGTGAGCAGGGTTTTCAGCTGGATTTTGGAGGGGTATTTGGGGTAGCACTGTAAAGACAGATGGGCTGGTGGGATAAGCAAGTAGAGTTGTCCTGATCTGACAAGCAGGCAGCTTTATAGTCGACAGTTTACAGACAAGCATCCATTGATCCACATCCCTTCTTTTATGGGAATGTTGTATACAAACAGCCACAACTATTTGAGTTGGAGCCTGGCTGAATCTTGCAGGTGCAGAAAGCTCACTAGGACTTGGCTTTTCTGGCTGGCTGGTCTGGTGGAAGACAGTACAAATCTGTTCCGAGCGCCACAGTTGCTCGCAGGTCATGCTTATTTAAGCCTTTTTAGTCCTTATGTGATGAAAAGGGAATTACAGAATGTGTCTTAATAGTGTTGTCTGCAGACAAATCACACACGGTGACAACTATGAATTTTAATGGGACTAAGGAGATCCTTCCTAGCCAAAAGCCTGATTGCTGTTGGTGTTCCACTGCCCCAGCATGGAGCAGGGACTGGGAATTAGCTGTGTCACTGGGGTATTTCTGGCCAGGAGTATTTAAGTTTTCCAGTTGATGCAGAGATTGTTTTGCCACGTATGTTTTAAGGAAGCAGCTCTCCTTCTGCTCGGATTTCTGTAGGTTTTCTGGTTCTATGTTTCTAACACTGTTTCATACAGCGACGGGAGCTCTATCCTTGAGTCCAGTAATTCTTCCTTTTTATTCCTCTTCCAGGCGAGCAAATCTGCGGTGTTTCTCCCAAAAGATGGGCTCAGGTGCATTGCCATTCCTCAGTATATTCTGTATACTTTCCCACTGGAGTCAATTCTCCAAGTTCCCTATTAATTGCCATGCACTGTGCTTAGATTTCCCATGTTATAACTGCATGTCACTTGAAGATGGACTCACGTTGGGGTAGGTGTTGAATGCACTGTGACACCAGTAGGCTTGACAATGAAAATCCAAGTTGTGGTCTATAGATGTGACTCCAGCAGAAGCCTTTAGCAGGGATGGAAACGTATCATCCTAATAAATCTTCATGTCATGTAATAGTGAAAATGGCTGCTGAGAACCTCCAGTTTGCTTTATTGTAACGTGCATGTCTTGAATCATTCATTTCACACTCATTAGCTGCAGGACAAAATCTGTTTGAGGAAATGCCATGCTGACTGCAGTGTGAAGGGCTCAGACAAATGAGGCCCTGAATGAAATGGCAACTTCTGGCCAGGCAGCTTTGGTTGGACACACACCTGGTTGCGCTTCCCTTCCTCCACTTGGACCTTTCTAAATTCATTCTGATGCTTCTGGCTTCCTGTTTGGTGTCCCCTCACCTTAGTCTTTCTTTATTACACTGTTTCCTACTGCCTTTTTTAGGGCAGTTTCCTAAAATAGTGTGTTTTCTTTTCTCTCTTTTGGATTTTCATAGTTTTTTCTCTAACCTGCAGATTTCTTAATGAGGGATCCCACCTTCTTCTTAGCCTGTGCTTCTCTTATCCCACGCTCCAAGCACTTTAAATTCAGACAGTAAGATGAAAGTGAATTATCCCTGCTGTCAGTGGACACTCTTTTTCCCTTCTCACCCTCCCTTTGCACAAATAACCCCAATCTTACTGAGATTCTTGTCTTGCTTAGGAAGTTAAGTGATTGTTGTTCCTTCTCGAAAAGAGGGAATGAAAAGGGTTTGGGTGGTTTTTCTTCAGTCTTGAAGTGCTTTCCCCTCATTCCTGGCTGCTGTAAAGACAGCATCTCGCTGCTGAGACCTGGAACTCGTGTGCCACTGAGTTCTGGTGTGGTTTCTGTGGCACTTTGTTCAGACCTTTGCCAAGATGTGGATTTGACTCGAGGCCTCTGATACTACTGTTCTTAAAGAGAAATCCTTGAGTTTGGGTTATAATATGCTAGTAGTAGAGATGAAATTGCTCCACGAGCTGGTTCAGAGAACTGATCCAGCTGAAAAATTATCCCAAGGAATGGTTATTCTCCAGGCAGACTGATTTCCCAAGGCATCTTGCCTTGCAACCATAAGAATGCTGGTGTTGGCATATAAATAGGGAAAGTGTACTCCTTTGGCAGCCACACAGCCTTAGATCAGATTAAAATGAACAAGTAACTTTGGCCTCAACTGATAATTGTCCTCATTTTGCCCAGAAGGAAATTTAAATACAAAGCAGAGATAAGATGTCCATAGCTGCATAATGAGTTAGAGGAAAAACTGGGAATAGAATCCACCGCATTAGTGGGAAGAGTGTTTATGCTTGAGAATCCCAACTGTTAAGGCCTGTGGAGGTTGAAGTGAACTCCTATTGTGGAACAGAGCCTGTCCTGATCACGCATGGGCTTGCTGAGCAGCTTTCCATCTCCGTGTCTAACTCTGCTACCTCCAGGGAGGACGCTGCCTGTAGTTTCTACTTGCAGAGGTAGGATATGTGCAGGCAGGAGCTCCACTGATGTATCATTTGTTCAGTATTTCTCAGTAGCTGATAAATCTGTGTGTTGTTAAATGTGCTTTGTTGAATTCTGTAAATATTAGAACAGTGAGATGCTGTTTTCCCAAAACTTTCCGTTGTGCATCTAAAACTCTGTGTGTGTTGTTTGAGAAGATGCAGGAGCTCGAAACAAAGATGGTAATTGGTACTGGGAGATAACCATACCAAACAGTTACACCGGGTTTGCAGGAGCGTTGTGACATTGTGCGAGAAGAAACACAATAGTAGAGTTTTGGTATTGGCACATTTAGACTTTCTCAACAGTCGATTACCTAAACCTCTGCTGGTGCTTTGTGCGTGCATGAACACACACCTCCTCCTTGTGCTAACCACAAGGCTGGGCTTCATCCCAGCACCACTTGGCAATGCAGTAGTTAAAACGCTGCTGGAAGTTACAAAACAAACTCTCCGGGCGAATGCAGGTGTGTTTTTATGGGCAGGGTGAGAGGAGGAGGCACTAAGAGAAGCCCAGGGAAGGGAAGGAAGGCTCCTTGTGCTGACTTACCGGGATGAAAGTGGCACGTCCTGCTCCCAGCTGGTGCATCCACCACTGAGCAGAGGGTAGTGGGGCAGCTTTTTTGTTGCTATGGAGCTTTATCCAAACTTGTTGCTGGTTTCAAAATCAAGATGAGCTAGTGTGTAAAGAGGTCTGCCTGAAAACAGGGAGAGGGTTTAAACCTATCCATGAGCACATTCCAATGATGTGAGAAGAACAAACTTCATTTTGGAGAGATCAAACTCACGCTTCAGGAAGCCAAAGAAGATTTTGCTATTTAAAATATTTTTTTTTTTCTATTACAAACCACTCTCAGCAAAATCCCCAAATATTTAAGGTGTTTTTTTTTTTTTCTTTAGGATAAACTGGTCACCTGGAAATGAATCAAAATGGTCTTTATAAACTCCAGCGAACTGTGACTGAGGGACTCTGTGAAGTGTGTGCGTAACATCACGCTCTCAGCTCAGATGTAAATGTATTTCATTATGTAGTACATGCAGTGTAAAAGAGAAATGCTCCAGGAGCACATTACGTGCTGGGGTATGTGTGTAGTACAGGCTGGCCAAGGCAGAGCTGTAAGCAAAGAAGTGAACCTGTCTGTGAGTCTTCTTACGCTCAACCCTAGTGACGTGGTTTAGTGGGTGGACTTGGCAGTCCCGGGGTATAAAGGTTGGACTTGGTGATCTTAAAGGGCTTTTCCAACCTGGTTGGTTCTATGGTTCTGGATTAAAAATACAAAACTTGGTTGTTCCCTCCATTCTACATCCTGCAAAGGGCTTGCTGGGAGGGGAGGGAAGGATTCTAGGATTCTGGATACAAAAGTGCTGTCAGTTTAAACAGAGGAGAAACCTTTCCTCCAAGAACAAACCTCCCAGGTGGAAGTTCTACCTGTCACCTTGGCTTTGCAGACAGACCATTTACATTTTGTTTCTCTCTCAACTGATCTCCATCTACATATTCAAAGACACAGATCCACATCGAGAGCCTCTTTCTCCACTCCTCCTCCCTGGGAAGCAAAATGCTAACTTTAGGGAAACACAAGTGGAGATCTTGACCATAGATTTCCTTTTTGTTTCCATCTGGCTTTGTGTGTAGCCTCATGGTTAGTGCAGTCATTTGCAACCTTAAGAGTAAGTTAGTGATGTTTAATAAGAAGTGTCAGTGCTGGCATCTATGAATGTTAATGGATGGTTTCAAATCTTAGTGCAGTTTTTTACCAGCCTTCGAGATACGGGAGCAGATGATGGTGAAAGGAAGAGTTTGTAAAACAAAAGGGAATCTTGCCACTGAACGAGAAGAAAACTGGGCAATAAAAAGTGATTTGGAACAAGGAGTAGGCTGATGGGTGAAACAATTGCTCTTCAGTATCTTGGCAGTGGGTAGTTTGGAGCTTCTGGCACATACTGTGATGAGTGTACAAATTTGAAGGGACAGATGATGTGTTAGTGTGGTCATCTAAAGCTTCTTTTGTTTCATAGATGTGTCTTCAAGTTATCAAACATAAAAGTAAAGTACTTCGTGTAAAAGGTGCTTACCTGTGAATGAGGACTGTTGAGTGCTAACGACCTGCCTTTGGTTTAATCTTGCTTTCAGTTTCTTGCATTGAAAGATAGAGATGAGGGACAACAATAGATTTGAATACAAGGAAGTTCCTAATTCAATCAAAGGAGTTGAATTTTTATACATTTAACGTAGTAGGAAGGGCCTAGACTTTTAATGTGAGTGTATCTCATTGTGTACTAGAGCTTCTTTCAAGATGCTTTTGCTTAGTGAAAGAAAACTGTTGAGGTTTATGGTTCTCATATCTAAAACCAGTTGATAGGCAATAGAAAGCTTTTGGCTTATAGCAAAAGCTGAGCTGAGGGATTCTAATGCTGCAGAATTCCACAATGGTGAAGTCCTCGACTGGAGATAATGCTTGAAAAAAATCCAGGTTCCCAGCTCTGGAAATCGCTGCTTTGAAAGCCTTTGTCCCTCAAGCCAGATTTCTAGGTACAGCCAAAGAATTCAGCTGAAGAAATGGAAAAAGCCTGCAAGGTTTTGATCCTGGTTTTTGTGTTGTAGCTGCAGGATATTCTCCAAGGCGTTTTTCTGGAATTGGGAATTTGCTCTGCTTCGTTTGGCATTAGACTGTTAAATGCTTACAGGCAAATAGCCAGCTCCATACAGTGCAGATACGTTGCCTGCTGAGTTTGCAAGATACCTATCACAGGAATGGTCAAAACCAGTAAGTGGAAGACGGGACAGTCTAGATGCTGCCCTGCATCTTCAGGCTTTCGTGTATCACCTCGTCAGACATGCTTGTGCCCTTGGAGAATGGACCAGGATGTATTCACTCTCTACTCTTTTGTTTCCCTGCCAAGCCTTGCTGCAACACTTGCAGTCCCTGCCAGCGTTGTTGGGGTTTATGATGTGTGTTGCTTTGCTCACTTAAACCAAGCGAATCCGTTTGAGCCAGAGGTACCCAAACGTGTGGCATAGCTTCAGTTCCACCAGCAGACAAGCCCCAGTGCCACACAGCCCTGTGGGGCTCATCTTTCCTATGAGTTGATGGGAAAATCGCTTCCCAGAGAACTGAAGAGAGTGATGATTTTCACAGGGATTGGGAATGCTGTTTCCAAACAGCCTCTTCCCAAAGTCTGTGTCAGCTGCACAGAGCAGCCCTGACACAGCAGGTAGCATTACTCTTCCCTCCTTTCCTTTGTAGCTCCACTAAGCAGGAACCTGTTAGAGATACCATCTCCTGGGTGGGTGTTACAAGCTGCCCCTGGGTGTCTTGCAGATGGCAGAGCAGATCGTTAGTAGCAGGCAGTGGTTTTAGTTTGCATTTCCATGGGCAAAGGCAGCCTTGAGTACTTACCATAGAAATGCAAAACCCGGGAGGATGTGCTGACTGTGGCTCTGTGGAGAGAAAACTTGCCACTTAAAAACATATTTTCAGGGGTTTTGCATATAAAGCAGCTGAGATGCACAAGAAAGGAGTGATTGTACCATGATATAAATAATTCCCTCTTGTGTTATAGCCCTGATTACTATCCGCTGACATGATGTAACTTGGACCAGATGTGTTTTCCCACTAACTGGAATCGCTGTGCCTGGAATTCTGGTTCATGCACCTGTTCTTCAAACTGTGCAAGGATATTGAAGCTGCTTTTGTATGTGCTCTAAAACGTTGCTGGTGTATTAACTGTAGGTGACTGGGCTGTTGTAGTCAAACACTGCGTTGTCACACTGCAATCTCTAGTTCTTTCTTGCTGATACACTGTTCAGAATCACATTACCTAAGGATTTCAGAGAGTTGTAGTGAGAAAGCATGAATGTTCTGATCTGTTTAGGGAAAACACAGCAGAACTTTGGGTTGGGCTGTATACTTCAAGCTAAGTTGTAGCTCTGCAATGAAAATGGTCTTTTTCTGAGTCGATTTCTTATCTTTCTATCCTGTCTGCTGATGCACTCGATTAATGAGTAACACTGATGAGTATTAACAGAAGCAAAGTGAAAAATCACACCCTTATCTCTACATTTATACTCCTCAGAATGATGCTTTCTCTTATCAGCCTTTCAAAATAAACATGTGCCAGTTTATCAGTTGATCTGCGTTGTAGCGCTTCAGTATCCCCATGATGTGAGTAGTAGGTGTGAAAGCATTTAACTTAAAAAGATGCTGCTTTTTTGTAGGGGTTGAGCTGCAGTTGCATTCTGAATTCACATGGGCTTTAGCTGTACTGGAAGTTTCTTCCTGCTTAGTAGAAAGGCAGCAGGGATGCTGGTTACAAACCGGTGGTAGCCAGGCTGTAGCATGTCCCAGGTTTGGCCTAGTGTTGGAGCTGTATTTCATTAGTCCCCTCAACCTGCACCCACTGCATTACTCCGAAGTGTAGTTTCTTCAGCAGCTACTTGGCTAGTTAGAAACTGGTGCATTATCTTAACTAATGTAAATTGTTTCTTTATGCACATGGTGTTTAAATGCTTGTAAACTGTGGGCAAATCTGGTTGCCCCAGGACTTAATGGAGCTGCTGGATTGTAGCTTCAAACCCAAAGGCATTCAGGATCCTTCAGAACTTCAAGTTGTTCATGCATATGCAAAATGGCATTGCTTTTAATTATAGCACAGGTCTAAGGCTGTTCTTTTTCTAAGTGTAGTCTTGTTTTATGGAAAAGAACATTTCAAGATGTTTTGAGCATCTTGAATCAATCCACGAACAATTGAACTTGGCTTTGTCTATAGTGATCAATGCACCCAAATGGCAGAGTGGAAAAACCTGTCCATTCCTTGCAGTGCTTCTTGTATCCACTTAAAAGCTGCTTTAAAGGGAGATCTGTCTGCTCTTGGACTGAAGAGGGGAAGAAAAAGAAGTTCTGGGGGTTGTCTCATGGGAAGCTGCAGGTCTTGTGTTGTCAAGGAAGCCTCAGATAATTTGGGATGTTTGTGTATGGTGTGGGGTATTTTGGCGCTGCAGCCTCAGCTGTGGCTCAGATCCACACGCATTGGCTGCTGTAGACTTTTGGAGAAGTAAGTTTGGTGCCTTGTGAGGTATATTAAGGTTGAGAGCACTTCAAACTGTACCGAGATGGAAGTGAAATCGAGTCCAAGTGGCTAGTAAATAGAAACAAACAGTTCTATCCTGTGCCTGTCTTGAAAGGCTGTGTTGGAACAAAGCAAGAAAATAACGGATGGGTCATAAGTTAATGCATTTTTAACGCTGGACATCAATCACTGCAATCTCTTCTCTTGTAATACTCGCTTTTCGGGCAAGCAGGTGAGCTGCAGGATTGCCCCAAGTTCTTAGCCTTCCTCCTCTCTGTTCCTGATGGTGTGTGTAAAACCCAAGCGAGTGCCACTGATGTGTGAATTGAAGCATGGGCATTTTTAAAGGAATTTTCTGGTAGTTATGGCTCTCTGGGAAGAGTAGGGAGAACTTCCAGATGTTAACTAAGTAATAAATCAATACAGTGCTGTCTTTGTGTCAGCAGACAGATCACCCTTGTGCCTGCAATGCTTCTGCACTTGCCAACCTACAGCAGGGCAGATTAGACCAGAGTCTGACAGTTTTCAGAGCTAATGTTGATAACTTTTCCATGGGCAGCAATTAAAATGGTTTAAAATAAGAAATAAAACATCAGGCCACTGTCACGTTGGCCAGAAGTGGCAGGAGTGCCCCAAGTGCTGCTTCTGTCCTTTCATGGAGCCACCAGAAGCATCCAGAGTGAGTGGATCAGTGACCGTCTCTATAGGCTGTGCTGGGGTCGGTGGCTCACAGGGAGCTTTGAGGTGCAACCACTCCACTGGGTACCAAAGCTGGGAGAAGCTGCTTTTATCTTATTCATCAGTGTCTGCTTCTGGTGGGTGCTTGCCAGGAGTCAAATCCTCCAGCCTTGGCATAGATGTAAATGCCAGGCAGCCAGGCCCCTCTCTTAAGGCAAACTGAGGACTTGGAATTTAAAGTCAGTAACCTCTGAGTACATTGCACTTGGGCTTTGTGATTTCAAGGCATCTCCTGAGTCAGAGTTGGGGCAGATAATTGCAGTCAGTGCTCTCTGCTACAAATGGTTCTATTTTTAGGACAGATAATGTGAAGAAATGTGGTTTTGCTTTAGAAGCAGCAGAAGCACCGTACGAAGTGTCGCTCCCACATACACATGCTTCCTCCACCTACACATCTGTCTGCAAGTTGGTTGTACTTTCTTTTCTGGGTTTGAGCCTATAATATTTCATAGAATCATAGAATGGTTTGGGTTGGAAGAGACCTTAAAGCTCCTCCAGCTCCAACCCCTGCCACGGGCAGGGACACCTTCCACTAGAGCAGGTTGCTCCAAGCCCCTGTGTCCAACCTGCCCTTGAACACTGCCAGGGATGGGGCAGCCACAGCTTCTCTGGGCACCCTGTGCCAGCGCCTCAGCACCCTCACAGGGAAGAGCTTCTGCCTTGTATCCAACCTGAACTTCCCCTGTTTCAGTTTGAACCCATCACCCCTTGTCCTGTCACTCCAGTCCCTGATGAAGGTCCCTCTCCAGCATCTTTGTAGCCCCCTTCAGATGGTGGAATCTGCTCTGAGGTCTCCAGCAGCTTCTCTTCTCCAGGTTCAACAGCCCCAACTGTCTCAGCCTGTAGGCTTGCAGAACTTCCTGGTGTGATCCTTGATTACAGTGTTGCAGGTAGCTCACAAGCTCATCCGGTGCTCCTAATACAGTTACTCCTCAGGTTTAGATCTTGATAAGCTTCAAAACCTGCTTTTAAGCTGTTTATCTTTCTCTATTTTAACCAGAACCTGCATTGCTCCCTTTAGTTGGGGGGCTGAAACTCTTGGTGTGAGCTCCAGCCATCCAGCAGCTTTGAGAAAGGGGGATTCACCTTCAAAAACCAAGCAAAAATAAAAACATCCAAACGCTGCATCTTCCATTTGGGATGAGAAACTTCCCAGAGTAACCTATGACAATATTTGGGGCAGTATTTCAAGTGCTGTGTGGGAACCACCAGCAGATCTCTGTGTGCTGTTTGTATTCCATGGCTAAGGAGGGCTTTGCTTTACAGCTGTTAACTCGTGTTGTTGGAAAGCTGCAGGTCCCTTGAGGGTGGCAGGCGGTGTATTCAGAGTGAAAGTAGGTTACTGATGCTGCAGAGTGAAGTGGTTTTGAGACCAAATAGCTTTGATAACTCCAAAGAAACCCTTTTGTTGCTCTTCCTTTGAAGTGGGACTGCGTTTGTACAAAGCAGTTGGTTATACAGAGTATTCCTGAACTGAGCAGAGGTGAAATGATGGCAGGGCACGGAAAGAGAGTATTTTGCCACGCAGGAAAAGGGGGGTGAAGGTAAAACTTCCTTTTCATGGCAGTTTTTGTGCTTTTCCTGGCTATCTGGCAGCAGCATCTGACAGCCTTTCTTGATTTTCTCCTGCACCTCGTAAGAGACGCTTAATATGCTGAGGAAATAATCAGGTGTCATTTTCTACATGGCACAGGGATATTTCTGAGCTGCTGAATAATTCATGAAGTTTTAAGGGAAAGGCTAACCTGGATGTCCTCATGCCCACTGCTTTCCAAGGGCCTTCCTGGCTCTGGGGTTGTTAGTGCTGGCTTGCCATCACAACCCGTTTAGTTTATTATTTACTAGTTTTTCCATCTGAATATTACTTGTGATCACAAGCCAATGGTAACAGCCCATCTCCACGTATTTCCTGGCTCAGCTGGGTCTTGGCTTTCTTCTTCCTGCCTCACCTCTGGAGCTGGGAAGCTCCCAAGTCCCTGCCGAGGAGGAGAACGCAGCAGCGGGAATAGGCGCTGCTGGTGCGGTGCTGCAGGTCTGGCTGCAGGTCACTGTCTGGCATCCTCAGGGCCCTTTTTGGGTGCATCTGGAAAGCCTGGAAAACCATTCCCGACTGTGTTTTAATGAACTCGAAGCTGTTAATCAGGTGACTGGATGTTGGTCTGCTGCTTTCCCCAGCGTGGCACTTCACAAAGAGCTGTTCAGTCTTTATTATTCAAACCACCAAGACCATTGGTAGGTTCATCTCCTGTTCAATTAAATTCACTTTAAAGGGGGAAAATTCTGGAATTTCCCCCCTTTAAATATACAAATTTATCTGTATATATATCTATATAAAAATACATAATTCCCTTTTATATATATGAATTGTATCAAAACATGTTTGACTGGGAATTAGGGCATTTGCCCCTTGGGAAGTATTTTACCTCAGTATGATGTGGAGGGAAATTTATCATAAACCCCCATGTCTGTGACACTGCTTTGTGTTGGTGCCTTTTTATTGTTGCTCCAAGAATAGCAATAATAAAAATGGCCATATGATTCTGTGCAATCCAAGTGGTTTATACCTGTCTGCTGGGCTTAGCCCAAACTTTATAGCCTCAAGGAATTGTTCAGATTCCAGTAGTGAGTCCAGTTTTCTTCATATTCAGCTGCTCAATCCATCATTTTTAGTGTTAGGGCCCTTCTGTGCTCTCTAGTCAAGGGATGTCCCTTAGGCTCTGTCCTTAACTCTCCTCTTCTGCACCCAAGTTTAGCTCAGTGTGTTTGGTCAGGACTTGCATTTCTGATTTGATGGGCACAGCCCAAATCTTGGCTTGCTGTTGCCATACTGTGCTCCCAAAATGTAATTGTCCTGGTGAAAAACAGATGTGAGAGATTGATTACTTGTATTCAGTCGAGATCACGTGGCATTTTTACAAGAGGAAGTAACAGTGTCCTGGTCAAATTCCAGCTTGGATAACTGCGAGTGAAATTTAGATGGGCAAGTGGCATATTGTTTGGCTCCTGCATTGAGGAATAAGTAGTGGGGGGAAGGGAAAAGGAGGAGACAAAAGAAGTGCTTTAAATCCAGAGGCTGCGTGAGGGATCTCTGAGGTGGAAACGAGCAGGGGACACGGTGTTCTTAATGTGATTTAGTGCTGCGAGTTGCAAATGGCTCCATTGAAATTCTTCGTGCATATCTACGTTAATGGGATGTTCAGTGGGGTATGTCCTCCGTTTGGGGAAGGATGGGATCCATCCCTGGCGGTGTTCAAGGCCAGGTTGGATGGAGTCTTGGGTGACATGGTTTAGCGCGAGGTGTCCCTGCCCGTGGCAGGGGGTTGGAACTAGGTGATCTTAAGGACCTTTCCAATCCAAACCATTCTATGATACAGGAGAAGAAGAGGTGTTTCTATGCAGGTATGCACCTTGTTTGATGGAGAGGTGTATGGGAGTAGTTTTGGGGCAACCTGTGCTCCAGGAGAAGCACAGAAGAGCACCTTGGTTCAGCGTTGAGGCAGGTGGTGGTGGACGATAGTCATTGCCTTGAGTTCCATATCCCAGGAGTCCAGTAACAGTTCTGATCCCCACAAAAGGTGCACTTATTTGTATCCAAACCTGCCAGATTTGCTTGAGACAGTGTTAGAGGATAGTCCACCCCCAGCAGACACGGCTCACAGATACTATACCCCGTGTCGTACCCCAGTTGTACAAGCTCAGAACAATTAGCTGATGATTTTAGGGCTTCATTTTTAATTGACTTTGTTTTCTCTGTTGTCTTTTCTAGGTACAATGCTCAACGGTTCATTGGCAACTTTCTCCAGAAGAATAATTACTCCTGCTCTGCTCTTGCCATAATACCAGCATCCTGTGACCTACACGTCAGTGCTCAACACCTGCAGAGAATCCTATTTTGTTCATTCTGTGTAGATGGAACAGGCATCGGTCTTGCGAGTCCATCCTGATTTCAAGCTGCTTACTTGGTTTTTCTGGGATTAAAGGTGCTCAATGCATCAGGGCCCCCCAAATGAGTCAAACAGCCAATTCATGCCAACAGTTGGTTGAAAACTGTGCGGCGCATGTAGCAGGGATGGCGCAAGAGGACGGTCGCCGTGGTCAAGTGCCACCTACCTTTTATCATGGTGCCAGCCAGGAACTTGATCTGTCCACCAAAGTGTACAAGAGAGAGTCAGGAAGTCCTTACTCTGTGTTGGTGGACAGCAAAATGAGTAAACCACATCTCCATGAAAGAGAGGAGCAGCCATATTTCAGGGAGAACAGATCGGTAGGAGAGGTCCGGGCTGTGAAAGAAGATAGAGAAAACTCTGACGACTCTGAGGAGGAAGAAGAGGAGGAAGATGAAGTGACTTACAAAAGGGAGCAGATTATAGTAGAGGTAAACCTTAACAACCAAACATTAAATGTGTCAAAAGGGGAGAAGGGTGTCCCCTCCCAGTCCAAAGAGACTGCTGTTCTTAAGACCAGCAGTGAGGAAGAGGAGGGTGACAGTGGGGAAGAGGCCACTGAAGACAGTAATGATGATGAGGAAAATGAGAGGCAGAAGAAAAAAGAGAAAAGAGTGGAAAAAGTTAGTGTTGCACAAAGGAGAACAAGGAGAGCTGCATCTGCTGCAGCAGCCACAACTTCCCCATCACCCAGAACTACAAGGGGTCGTAGAAAGAGAGAGGAGCGCCCCAAGAGCAACA
>NW_009943526.1:15778-30819 GCF_000696875.1 Nestor notabilis
GAGTGTGGAGCCCCCCAAGCGTAAGAAGAAAGCTGCAAAGGAGCCCAAGGCACCTGTGCAGAAATCAAAGTGTGAAGAGAAGGAGACTTTAACCTGTGAGAAGTGCCCCAGGGTGTTTAACACACGCTGGTACCTGGAGAAGCACATGAACGTCACTCACAGGCGCATGCAGATCTGCGACAAATGTGGGAAGAAATTTGTTCTAGAAAGTGAGCTGTCCCTTCACCAGCAAACAGACTGTGAAAAAAATATCCAGGTAGGTTTGCTCACCTGCTTGCCAGATTTCCAAACCTTCTGTCGTGCCCTGGATACAGCTAGTGGACACTTCAGAGGGGGAAATCTTTTGCGCAGACCAGGTTCTGACCGAGACCTTGTCTCTACGTATCAACACTTTGGTGTCTTCCAAAAGAAGTAGATGGCGGGGAACAGAGTGTACAACTGCCATCTGATTTAGCAGAGTTACTCTTGTGTTTAACTACGAGTTGGGGAAAACACAAAGCTACTAATGTCAGACTCAAGAAACAAGTGACGTCCTTTGACAGGATAAACCCTCCTCCTTCAGGTGCTGAGCACCTGCAGCTATGGCTAGCTTTAATGGTCACAGTGTTTCAGTGGCCTGAAACTCAGTCACAGAGTGTGGCCAGGTAAGATTTCAAAGGGAGAGTGGAATTCTGGCACTTTGCTGGTATTGGAATTGGAATTTCGTGACATACCAGGCAAGCAGGTGAGAAAGAAAGTGGTGAAGTCAGGATGTGAACTGGTGTTCAAATGGAAACCCTGCTGAGCTAATTGCCCACAGGTAATTGACAGTAGGTGTTCATGTGTGCATTTGGCAGCGTATGAATTCAGTGACTCAATCTGTTCCTGAGTCTGCCCTTTTCCCAGTGTAAAAAAAGCTCCGTAAATCTCACTGCTAATATAAAGATCTCTGGTCTTTCTCACCAGAAGATTTGCAGCTTTTAATTGAACACAACAATGGAAGCCTGTGTTGTAATAGAACCATTTTAAAGTTTTAAGTTGTGGAAAGAGCTTCAGAGTTTCTGATTCATCTGTGGTTTGTACTTTGCTCGTAGGCATCCGTGTTCTCATGTAACTGGGGGCACTGTTGTTTTATCTGCTGATTGGAACGTGCTTGCTTTGCCTTGTTAAACTCAGCACAGCATTGCCATCTCCTTCTGAAACGATCCCACTGCCAGCATGAAGCTCAGTTTCCGTGCAGCTGAAATGCTGGGAGTTTGCAGGGCAGCGAGTTCTTTGTCTGCCCAATGAGTTTTACCAGCAAGATTTAAGATTTTGTTTGTTTGCTTCAATGCTGAACTGAATTGGGATTCAATTCCCACTGCGTGGGAGACAGTTGAAGTATCTATTGCAGTTTCTGTTTGCTGTAAGACTCAAATGCAGCTCTCTATAACACTCTGCTATTTTTCCTTATGTTTCAGCTCAGAGGAGGAAGACTGAAGGAAGGAGTAGAATATAAGATAATGAGTCTTGAGCCTAGTTAGCAAAATACATCAACATTGCAGTATGTCCTTGCAGGTTTTGAAATGAATACTTCACAAGCGTAGGGTAGCAGAGAACATTGAAATGCAGATTCCAGCAGTGCCCTATCATCCAGGTGGCTCTTTCACAGCATAAAATCTTTAGACTTGAAGCAGGAATTCATGAATATTTGGAACATGTGGCAGAGGATGGAGAAGGAGCCCTTAATCCATGCAGCGAAGGGGTTACATTCCTATGCCCCAAAGTGATAGGAGAAGAAGAAATTGTAGCAATTGTCTTTTCATACCCAATACAAGTAGAATCAGGTCTAGAAACCTTCCCAAAGATTTCTAGTGCCAGAAGCACTGCTGGTCCTCTTCAAGTTCCCACTGTAAGCATGTATTCAGCAATTCTTTTTGTCTCTCCTGACATTTGCAATGTGGTTCCCAGCTGCCTGCTCATTTGGCTTTATCACACGTGGCAAAAGGAGTAAGGGGATATGAACATTTTACGTTAACGTAGGGTGTAATATGTCACGGGGCATATAGAGCTTTGTTTAGGAGAAAGAAATGGTTTCATTATGTAAGTGGTAATTGAACTGATACGAACGTGAGTGGCTCCTCTCGATACTTTTCACCTAACTGATGGGATATATCTGTTTTTCCAGGTAATTTCTGGGTTTCATCCTTTCAAAATGAGCACCTTCACAGAATTTCTGTTGTCACCTTAGCCTCCCTCTGTAGTCACTCTGTGTTCTACATTACTTGCTGCTGACCATCAATTAAATTGTACACTGACCAATCCAAGGGTTTGCTTACCTTAAATCAAAGCTTTTTGATCATTTCTTAGCATTGTTTTACTCTCCAGGATTTCTTTTTTCCCTCAAAGGGCTACAGTTTGTTCCTCACATGCCTCCACGTAGGTACTTTTAGATGCAGAGTCTCTCCTTGGCGGCAGCATGGTGAGTGGGGTACCAGGGTTTCCAAGCCTGCAGAGATTGAAGCACTGTAGAAGAGGCATAACTTGGCTGTGCAGAGAAGAAACGACTCGAGTTGGCAGAAGGCACAGTATTTGCAGTGAACAGCAGGCAGCTCTCCTTACCTTGAGGGAAGGAGGGTGAGAGGGAGGCACAAAACTGGAGATGCACCAAAAACCCCACCACCCAACATGAAATAAGAAGCCACAGTTGCTTTCTCTTCACATCAGAGATGAAGATGACTCGGTGCCCTCACGTCTTGTCTGCTGCCAAGCTTTACAACTCAGGTATGCTGCAGTTTTCAAAGTGGTACAAGGATTTTTTTGTCAAGTCTTTAGCCAGAACCAACTACTGGGGGGAAAAGAGACATGTGAGAGCCTGTGGATCCTGCTCATCACTGACCTTCTGGACGTATCAGAGGAGGTGTGGGAAGAGATTCAAACGTCGTTTGCACAATGTCCATTTAGACCTACAGTGCTACTGATCCATATAAATGAAGAGTCAGAACACCAAAGACGGAGGTGACAACTTGCTTTGCTGTGTGAGCCATGTGCCACGCTCTCCACGTGGTCAAGAGCTGCAAGAGGGAAGCTGCCTTCTGTATAGAGCTAAAAGGAGATGAGAGAGCTCCGACTAGTTCCTAAGGTGTTGGAGGGGTCACAGTGCTCCTGTGAAAGACAGAGCTGGACGTGCAGATGGGTTTAAAGGTGGCAACGTGGTGGTGTTGGCCTCCTCCACCTCTGTTGGCTTCTTCCCACACGAGGCTTGCTCCCACAGCAGCAGCATCAGTGCCTGTGAAGTTGTCTTCTCTGTGTCAGCTCCTTGGGGGCTGCATCCAGCTGTATATGCTGTTGGGTTTGGGAAATAAGCTCGTGCAGTGGCTGTAGTGCTCTTCAGGTGGCACCACCATGCCGTGTGTTAACATCCTCTCCAATCCTGCTCCATCTGGCTTTTCTTAGTGTGATTGTTTCAAGTCTGAAACAATAAATGTAAGCTTAATCTGAGACAGTACACAGCATTTTGACTTGGTTTGGGCTTCTTTTTGTCACGCAAGAGGAAGATCCGTGCCTTAACTCCACTGACTTGAATTACTGAGTCTTTCTAATTGAGAATTCCTTCTGTTTGTCCCATTCATTCAGTGCGTTTCCTGTAATAAGTCATTCAAGAAGCTCTGGTCCCTCCATGAACACATCAAGATTGTCCACGGATATGCAGAAAAGAAATTCTCTTGTGAGATATGTGAAAAGAAGTTCTACACCATGGCCCACGTGCGGAAACATATGGTTGGTGAGTTATTGATCAGTGCTTCTGCTGGTTCTGCCTCATAGTCATAGACTAGTCAGGGTTGGGAAGGACCTTAAGATCATCCAGTTCCAAGCCCCTGCCATGGGAGGGGACACCTTCCACTGGACATTGTTGCCCAAGGGTCTGACCAACCTGCCCTTGAACACTGCCAGGGATGGGGCAGGCACAGCTTCTCTGGGCACCCTGTGCCAGCGCCTCAGCACCCTCACAGGGAACAGCTTCTGCCTTAGATCCAACCTGAACTTCCCCTGGTTCAGTTTGAACCCATCACCCCTTGTGGTTCTTAACTCCTAATTGGTGCTTTGTAGAGAAAAATAGGCAGCTTCAGTTGTCTGAGCTTTATCCTCAGCAAGTTCAGGTCTGTCGTACTGGGCAGCAGGCAAAATCTGTGTGCATCTGTGGGTATATACTTGGAAGCTGTTCAGTAGTGAGCACTTTGCTGCTCAGAGCTGGAGGAAAACAAATGGTTCAAGAAAAGTTTGCATTGGAATGACCCTCTCTAATGTATTGTTGTGTTGCAGCACACACAAAGGACATGCCATTTACATGTGAAACCTGTGGGAAATCATTCAAACGCAGTATGTCTCTCAAAGTACATTCCCTACAGCATTCTGGAGAGAAACCTTTCAGATGTGAGGTGAGGCAGCAACTGGTGACACGTGTAGGTACGGTAGCAGGAAGGTACAAACTTAGTAACCCTGCCAGTGGGGGCTGTAGGTGGAAACTGAATTGACTGGCTTGGAACTGAGGTGCAGTTGCATTAAATTGGGGAAGCTCTGTGGAGAGCACAGCAGAGATGCAGCCATTCAACCTGAGATGCCTTTGGTTTGCTTCTACTGCTGGCTCGCATGTTTTTCCTCAATGAGTACACCCTACAGCAGGATTTGAATCCTGTGTTCCCTCAGTGTTCATAGCAAAGCCTAATGCAAATGCCATTAATCCTCCCTGTCCTGCCCAGTTCCTTGAAACAGATGGCAGTGAAAAAACAAATTACTGCTGGATTTTCACTTGTGGGAAGAACTCTTGTCCTCGCTGCAAAGGGTGACCTCTTGGGATCTAAGACTCTGAATTTGCATCTCTTAAACCACGTCTGTGTTGGGCTGAGGGAGAGGATCTCCCTGATGATCACGGGCTTTTGCCATTGTCATTTTATGCCTGCCCTGGGGAAGGAGACGGAATGGGGCAGACTAACCCAGTCATGTGTCTGGGGCAGATAATGTCTCAGTCATCTTATGGGGATGCTTGTGAGTCTCACATGATGGAGGCAGAGGGGGTGCAGAGCCCTTCCTGTTTCCAGGGCAGGTCTGGTGCTCACCCTCCCTACCGAGTGGGGCACAACCCCGGCCAGACACCGAGTAGCAGTGGTGGTTGTGCAGCCACACTCATCCTGGGGATAAGGCTCCTTAGGGATGGAATTGCCTCATACCAATAAATAAGAGCTGTAAAGCCAGGGCCGGAGAGCTGCTGGTGGCTTTGCTGGGTGAGCAGAGTCCTCTAGTGGAGGCTTGATGTAGTCCAGCAAAGCTGCAAAACCTCCGAATGACACCTTAAGCCAACAGAAGCACTTTTCTGTTGGCATAACCCTGTCCCTGCTGCCAGCAGTTGTCAGCTAAAGGTTGTGCCTGTTCCATGCTCCTTGCCAAGGCTCCTGTGCCAGAGACCTCTTAGCACAGCCCGTATCCTACTGGCTACATCATTTGAACCCTGTGTTTGTGTGAGGGTCTCTGTGTGTACTCGTTCAGGTATTTTAACACAGTAAATTCAAAGTGCTGTCCCCTGACTGCCTCTCCTCCTGCTGTGTGATGCCTGAGTATCATGGGTCGCTGTTTCTCTGTTGCAGAACTGTGATGAGAGGTTTCAGTACAAGTACCAGCTGCGTTCTCACATGAGCATCCACATTGGGCACAAACAGTTCATGTGCCAGTGGTGTGGCAAAGACTTCAACATGAAGCAGTACTTTGATGAGCACATGAAAACACACACTGGTAAGAACTACTCAAGGAAAAGCACGAGTACCTCCAGGACCAACTTTCCTGTACTTCCAGTTGTATTTGCCTTTCTTGGAATTGGGGATCAAAACTGCTCTCCAGCCTAGAAAATCAGACAGGAGAGGTTCATACATTATCTTACTGTTAAATCCATAGTCCTGTGATTCACTGTGGGGGAAAATGAGAGCTTGGGCTTACTTCCTTCTTACTGTGGTCTGAGGGAACCCCTTGCCAAAGCCTTGTAGAAGATTCTCATGCATCAAAATCCAAAGGTGAGAGAGGATTTCATAAAGGCTGAGGGCTGCTGTGGAGCAGCTGTGCCTGTTTGCTGAGGGCAGCAGTGACAGTAGCTTTTGTGGGCTGCAGTTTGTTTGCATAGATGTGCTGAAGGGTAAGTATTAGCAGATGTTCTGTGCCTGATTGCTCTATCTGTGCTCGCAGGAGAGAAGCCCTTTATCTGTGAAATCTGTGGGAAGAGCTTCACCAGCCGCCCAAACATGAAGAGGCACCGCAGAACTCACACGGGGGAGAAGCCCTACCCGTGCGACGTGTGTGGCCAGCGATTTCGCTTCTCCAACATGCTCAAGGCACACAAGGAGAAGTGCTTCCGTGTCACCAGCCCCGTCAACGTCTCAGCTGCTGTCCAGATCCCACTGTCCACAACTTCTCCTGCCACCACCGTCCCTGCTGTAGTGAACACACCAACCACCCCAACTCCGCCTATCAGCCTGAACCCAGCCAGCACGCTGCCTCCGCGCCCCATTCCCCACCCCTATTCACACCTTCACCTACACCCTCATCCTCACCATCCCCATCACCTCCCGGTGCCCCCGGTCCCTCATTTACCCCCTCCCCCAGCTCTTTTTAAGAGTGAGCCTTTAAACCACAGAGGCCAGAGTGAGGACAACTTTCTGCGGCACCTGGCAGAAAAGAACAGTTCAGCACAGCACCACTAACATCTCTGCTTCCCGCCAGCTCTTTCCCCATTTTATGCACATGGAAACATGCCCTCGTGGGAGTACAAGAGGGTTAGTTGGTGAGGATCGTTGTCTTTCTCTTAGCCCCAGCACATGGTCCTGATTTTGGCCCTTGAATCAGTTACCAACTGAGGAAATCCTGTTCCGGATCAGCAGCGCTCCTTGAACCTGGGACCCAACAGGACAAAACCCCGTTTGCTTGCGTTTTACTGGTGACTTTTCTAAATTCCAGCTAGTGAGACTTGTGGGATTTTCTAATTTCCTATCAGCTGAGGAGGTATGCTTGCTTTTATATCCCGGCCGCCTCCTCAAAGAGGAGACAGGCCTGGTTTTCCTTTGTACTAATCGGAAAGGCTGTGAGATTAATACAGAGCATTAATTGTATCACTGTGTATGGTAATGGATTCTTTTCAGCTTTTGGGGCCGGCTATGGAGTGAGCCAGCCACATATCACAGTATATTTGAGCATTATAAAGAAAGACACAAAAATGTCTTGTTTGTGTAGCTCTCCTAACACACTCTTTATTTTACTACAGAAATTATTTTAGAGGGTTTTGTATAGACCTATTTAGTAGTCTGTTTCTAAAATGAAATGTATTTCAATAAGCGGTGTAATTTTTTCAGTGTAGCTGGACCTATGTTGTATAATAGATAAATTTTTATAATCATCAAAATGTGATTCTTAAAAAGATGCATATAGCTTCTAGAGTTAAAGTTATTCTTACAACCATACGACTTAAAAGGTGCTTCAGAGAAGAAAGGAACCCAAAAGGTCTCTGGCAAGGTTGCCTCCAAAGTGAGGGTGATTTAAAGGACTTTAATTTATTTTAGTAGGGCTTTTTTCTTTCTCTTTTTAAACCTTATGTTTCCCTTTTTATAGTTTTGGGCAAGGACATTGGGATAGACCAAATTCCCACTGCACAGGTTTTCTTGGGAGGTAGGAGATGGGTTAGAAAAGGAGCCCCTTACACGTAGGGACCCGCTACTTTGGCAATAGAGAGTCACAAGAGAAGGGGAGATGTGACAGCAGAGAGGACATCGAGTACCTCAAGTCAGCCAAGCATCTTCCCTCTTGAGGAGAGCCGGGTTTAGTGGCTTTTCATGGTATGATTTTAAGTTGGGGATCACATCCAATGCTGCTCTTCAGATTGCTTTTTGGAATTCCTGGAGTTGTTAGGAGAGGGGAATGAAGGGAGATCATAAAATGGGGTGTTTCTGGCTGCTTGATTGTAAGAGTGAGAAGAGAAGTTTGAATGAGACGATGGTGTTTCAGTTGCATCGTTCAGAAAATGCTGGTAGCACTGTAAGTACCATGTGAAGCTCTATCCCATAAGTGTAATGTGCATAAAATGATGGGATGGTTTCTAGGGGTCGTAGTCATGGCAAAGCCAAGTTTTACAGTTGTAGGATAGGAAACTTTGAATTGTAGCATGTCACTGTTTCATAATCCCGGGAGGCAATGAGGGGGAAATGACAGGTTTAGTGCAGGGATGGTGGGCTGGAATGCCAAATGTATCTGTTTTAACCAGTGAGTAGCTGTTATTTTTCAGGTTTGTATTTCTCTTCAGCTAAAACTAAATATAGCAGCATTATGCAATCTAGGAACTTGTTGCCACCTTCACTGAAGACAGAGGCCCAAGGCAATGTACTGTAAGTCCTCTTTTCCTTAAAATTCCTACTTTTCCGTGCTGCTTCTTGAATTAAAACCCACCAAACTGTACATCCAGAGATCCTCACAGGCCAGATGTCAAACTTGTTCTGCTTGGTAATGAACCGGGGGGTTGTGGCCGATGGGATTCTTCCTGGTGTTACTTCCTCACGGTTAATGCTATGAAGTGTTTTGAAACACCAGGTCCTCTGTTGAGAATTAGCTCCTTGGGTGATGTTCTGTTCTTCACTATTTTCCACCACCTTATCATTCATGTTGGGGTTTTTTTCCATAACAAGCATAGGAAATTTTAGGACCTAGAAAGGGCAATTTGTGCCCAACAAACCTCCTCAGTCTTGACTGAGCTGAAACCCCTGAAAAATAAAGCAATGGGGTTTTCTAAATGTTTTCTCTATCATATTTATAGACACCCTCTTACCTTCTAAAAGCAAAAGCCAGTTATGGAACTGAATTCCCACTCATGGTGATGATGACTGTTGTATTTACTGTGGCTGGTCCGCCCCGGGGGTTCTATGCATTCCACGTCACCTTTGCAACCTACATTTCTGTTGTGCCACTATTTTCTGGTCAGGCCTGTTATGAACTGATTTTTAAATGCTAAAAAAGGAAAATAATAATAATAATAATCATCATCTTGGTAAATGGATTGTATTCCAGTTTTGCAAACTGATTTTTCTGCTCAATAAATTTCCAGTATTAGGCTGCTATTCAGAATTCCAAAATCTGAGACAGTTTTGTTCTATGATTTAGTTCACAGCAATGATATACTTTGTATTTTCTTTTCCTTCTGAGACTTCCCAACTTCCTTTCTGTGGAAGAAGATTAAACTATGGAGCCCACTTAATAGTCTGTCAGGATGTGACATGATGTCAACAGATTCTCCTCATTATCTGGGGCAAACATAGCGAGAGCTGACAATCCTGGGCTAAATGTGTTGCAGTGTGATAGCTTAGAAAGTCCTTGCTTCAGCAAGAAAAGGAAAATGGGCTTTACAAAAGGCAGAGGAAATTCAAGGAGGAGATTTGCTGTGGCTTCTGCTTAAACGTGCATTGCTCTGCACACCTCTTGTGCAACGCTGTGGAACGTGTTCCAGTGTGTTTCTGACTTTCTGCTCATGTTGACAAACTAAGCACGATGCTTTGTATCAGCTTGTCTGTATTGAGTAATTAACGGGGTTGGTTTGTGGTGTTCAAATGCTTCCTTCAGGAAGAGCAAAGTCAAATCACACCAACTGTACCTCTTTGTCAGGGACTGCAGCGACAGGACGAGGGTGATGGGTTCAGACTGAAACAGGGGAAGTTCAGGTTGGAGATGAGGAAGTTCTTCCCTGTGAGGGTGCTGAGGTGCTGGCACAGGGTGCCCAGAGAAGTGGGAAATGCCCCATCCCTGGCAGTGTTCTAGGCCAGGTTGGACAGAGCCTTGGGTGACATGATCTAGAGTGAGGTGTCCCTGCCCATGGCAGGGGGTTGGAACTGGATCATCTTAAGGTCTTTTCCAACCCATCCCATTCTATGAACTTCGAGTTTGGTTTGAATGTTTCTGGAAAGTGGGACTAAATTCTCCTTTAATTTTAGCCCCAAAGGATCCTAAAACTTTACAGCAAAGTTTTACTGAGTTTGACCACTGCATTTTTAAGGGGGGAAATCAGCAGAAGTGAATACAACCAGGCGGGCAGAATCCCAAGATGAGCAGTTTAAAGGAGCATCTTTTCTGGAGAACCTTAAACTCCTGGTCCACCAGACAGTGCCTTATCCTTGCTGAAGGCATCAGCTTGTTTGCTGAGTGTGTTACCTCGCACTAACTTACCTGTCTGGATACAGGTGTGGTGATTATTTGATTTGCTGTCTGAATTATTGACTCCTCTATTTACACAGCTCAGATACTTCTTCAATGGCCTAGTTCATCTTCCAGCACCCATCCAATCTTACTGCCACCCACCTTGTATTCCCAACCAAATCTGACATTAAGGGCTTCCGAAAGAGCCCTTTAAGCTGAATTTAGGCTTTTAGATCTGACATTATGGACTTCCTAAAGAGCCCTTTAAGCTGAATTTAGGCTTTTATTACTGGGAAATTAGGTCATATCTCAACAGTGCAGTCCCATCTGCCTGCTCGTGTGATAGCTGTTTTCAATTTGTTGAAGAGAACTCAAAAGATAGTGCTTCCCTTTGACACTCTGTCAGTTTTATTCATATCTCAGCAGTGCAGTCCATCTGCCTGCTCTTGTGATAGCTGTTTTCAATTTATTGAAGAGAACTCAAAAGGTAGTGCTTCCCTTTGACACTCTGTCAGTTTTAGCCAAGTCAGTGACAGACCAAGTTTCCCTCTGAGCTGAAAAGATGAGCATTTTTAGACTACATTTCATTTTGTTGCCTATTTCTTTGCTTTATAACGACCAGTGGTGTGACCATCAGTGGGGTCTAGCACCCTTTCTTGAGGAGTTTGAGATATGTTGTACAGGGCTGTTTCTGTTTGTGCAAAGATTGTGTTCTGTTGGCACTTCTTGGGTTGGTTATTACTTGCAGGGTACATAGGAATGTGCCTTTGAGAATGTGATAAACCAATATGCAACTTGGAGCGAGGCTCTCAAGACCTCTACTAGTACTGTCACCCTTTTCACTCTTGGGACTTGAGCTCAGGGTTGTGGAATGGTTGTTCTCTGGTTTTGTATTGACTAACAGTGTAAGAGGAAACAAAACCATAACGTATAGCTCAATGAGGTGCTTTTTACCCACTAGTAAGGAACATTTCACTTGTAAATGGAAGGTGGATCAAGTTTCTGGGTTGAGTGTGGGTTTGGTCTTCCAAGCTGGGAGACCTGAGAGGTGGTGGAGGTGAATTGAATAAACACCCATTCTCATGACAGTGAACTGGCAGGTTTTCCAGTCTGTTACGTGTTACACTATGATTAAGATACTCTAGAATATGGAAGGCATCCATAGGGATCATTGAGTCCAACTCCTTGCTCCAAACAGGACTGCCTAAAACTAAACCACACGACTAAGAGTGTTGTCCCGACGCTCCTTGAACTCAGCAGGCTTTGTGCCATCAGCGCTTCCCTGCGGAGCCTGTGCCAGGGACCAGCACCCTCTCAGCAAAGAGCCTTTTCCTCATGTCCAATGTGAGTGATTCTTAATGGAAAACAGGACTTTATTTTTATTTCTTGCTGCTTCTGAACTTTGAGCTCTGCTGGTTTCCAGAAGTGCCTGGAAAAGTTCTGTCCTTACCTGCGGAAGACGTTGGAGTTCTTTTGGGGTGTCATTTGGGGGGTGGTTGGTATAATATGTGCTGCTGAGCAGAGAATTCACATAGAGTTTGAGCTTGGGTGTGATCTGCATCCTGCTTAGAAAACTGCAGAACGGATGTGCATGTACTGGTTAGAGCTGACAGCCACATGGCTTTGAAGGGTGATGGCTTTAGTGAGAGGCTGAGTGGCAGCACGTGTTCTGCTGAGTGATTCTAGGTAACCTTATCACACACAGAAACTAGCATCATTAGCCACAACCTCACCAGTTTGGAACTGATAAATACCATCTCTCTTTATACTATACAGTCCATCTTCAAGTATTTCAACAGTAGAAGAAAGGTACATTGAAAATGAATGACTGTAAAGTGCTTTCGCTCTTTTACAGTTGAAATTTGCAAGCAGAAGTGTCACTGTGCAAGTTTTGGCACTGGCATGAAGATTTAAAGAGTCTTTCATAGCACATCACTTGCCAGCTTTCATCAAATTGATTTGCCTTGTATCATAATAGTTATTTCACTCGTATCTTGCAAATGTTTTTGTACTGTTGCAACACTTGCTCTCTTTTGTAGGCTGCTCGTTCCTATCAGTTCAGAGGGAGCATCCTCAGAGGGTGCAGGTGGGGAAGAAGGAACATGTACATGAGAATGAAACTTGGTAATTTGGGGAGGAGATTTAAGGGAAAAGTGGAATGTAACTCAAATTACTTTCAGTGGTTTAGCAGAGAGAAGGCTGTTTTTGAAGTAATCCAACACTAGGAAGTGGTATGGTCTCACTGGCCTTCACAGGTATGAATTAATTCTTCTGGGTTTGTTTTAGCACACTGATCATGCTACAGCTAAATTGCATAATCTATTGTATATATCAGAATCCCAGACTTGTTTGGGTTGAAGGGACCTTAAAGCTCATCCAGCTCCAACCCCTGCACAGGGCAGGGACACCTTCCACTAGAGCAGGTTGCTCCAAGCCCCTGTGTCCAACCTGGCCTTGAACACTTCCAAGACTTGGAGACATGGCAAAAGAATTAAAACCATCCTTAAAAGCATCTGCATTTCCTATAGGTACTAGGAAAAAAGTCCACCTTTGGGTCCACAGATGTCCTTAAACAGAGTTTTATCCTGGCAGCAACAGGAAAACTTGCAGGTTTTCAGCTTCTGATGTAATTCTGACTAAGGAATGAGAGTTACATTCATTTCATGACTGGTTTCTGACCCACCAAGATAATTTCTGCCTGACTTAACCTGTTCCAGTTTACTTAATGCCTGAGCCAAAGTTGGCACCCTCTGATCTCAACAATAATCAGTGTTTTCTGTGGCCAAGGCCACGTTCTCTGTCACATGAGCTGTGCCTTTTCAGTTGGATAAAGACTGGGCTGGGATGTAGTGGTTTGGGGTGGAGGTTTGGATCGCTTTGGGGTCTTTTGCTTCTCAACTGGCCTTTATGGTCCCTGTATTTTATTGACTTTATTTATGCCTTTCTTGCTCTGTTCCTGCCTTTATAGATTGGAATTAGCAAATATCTTCTGATGCAACGTCTTGGAATATTGAGAGTAGCTGCCTTTGTACTGAGTCATAGCCTACATGTATGCACAGAGTGATGTATTTGCAATGTAGGCCATCTCTTTGTGGACTGAGAACTTAAGTACACATGCATTTAGCCAAAGGAGGCTCCCCACGAACAGCAGTTGCTCTTGGTCTTTGCTACCTATCCATGTCTTCCTGATCCCTCCCATTTATGAAACGGGTACGTGTGGTATGTGCGTGCGTTGATAATCTTTATGCTCCGTGGCCTGAGGCTCTTTCCTGTGCATAAGAACTTCAGAACTCAGTTTGAAAATGAGAACTGATGTGAAATCTTCCACCAAAAAGGAACTGCAGCTTTGGGTTGAATTCCCTTTTCTGAAGAACCTGCCCAGCTCCTGGGCAAAGTGTGGAACCAGACCAAAAGTCCCTTGTTGAAGTGCTCTATTAATTATTATCTTTCCCTTGGAGAACTCTGAACAGGGTCACTACTGTTTGTTTTAATGGGCCTACACAGCAGGAGTCGAGTTCCCTCAGTTGTTTTGAACTCGTTTCTGCACAGAGGAGAAACCTCCTAATAACCCTGATGAGTTGAGGATGTCTTCCCATGAACCTGCACGTTCCTGAACTAGGTGTCTGCTGTCCCAAAGGGTCACTGAAGCCATTTGCCTTCAATGGAGCCAGGCTGAGAGCTGGGCTGGGGCAGCTGGAGAAGAGAAGGCTCCTGAAGGGGACACCTTAGAGCAGCTCCAGTGCCTAAAGGGGCTCCAGGAAACCTGGAGAGGGGCTTTGGACAAGGGATGGAGGGACAGGACAAGGGGAATGGCTTGAACCTGCCAGAGGGGAGACTGAGATGAGCTCTGAGGCAGAAGCTCTTCCCTGGGAGGGTGCTGAGGCGCTGGCACAGGGTGCCCAGAGAAGCTGTGGCTGCCCCATCCCTGGCAGTGTTCAAGGGCAGGTTGGACACAGGGGCTTGGAGCAACCTGCTCTAGTGGAAGGTGTCCCTGCCCGGGGCAGGGGTTGGAACTGGAGGAGCTTTAAGGTCCCTTCAACCCAAACCAGGCTGGGGTTCTATGTATCGACCAGTTAGATTGCTGCCTTAAGGGTTGGTAGGGAAATGCCCCATGGATTCCAGGAATGGTGGGATTGGTTGATTTTTCTGATACACCACTGAACGAATGCACTTCCCTAGGATAAAAGGGAGGAATTGAGGGCAAGAATGAAAATCCAATGAGCAGCTTAACGATAGCAAGTAGTCTGTTCAGAGGGAATGCTCTTAAAGCAAAACTACCCGGGAAGAGAAGCCAGTTATTGATCATGTGGGACAGGTAGACCAAGGTGCAGGAATACATCATTGTACGTTGCTGAATAATACAGGAGGCTGCTGCTTTGGGGGGGGGGATGTTCATGTACCACTTCAAAACAGGAGAAATACAAAGATTTCATGGGAATTCTTGTCTGCAGGAAAGCAGGAGGTTCCTCGGGTGAGCTGCAAGAGAATTACAGTTTAGAGTAGAAGATGCAGGAATGAAACCATTGTAAGAGCAGTTGGCTTCAGTCTGGCTGACTTGCTGCTAATGGTGAGGTTACAGCCCTCTGGGAGGGCTCTGGTGATGTTGCTCCTTTCATTCTTCAACCCATCATTCCAAAACCAGTTGTGGAAAGATTCTGGTGGTTTGGGGGGTGTCTGTGGTTTGGGGTTTCTTTTTGTTTGGGGATTTTTTTGGTAGGTTGGTTGCTTTGTTGGTTTGGTCTTTTTTAGTGCAGCAATAGCTCGTTAGTACAGTTTCTTGAGTGCCATGGGAAGGTTGTGAAAGGAGTTATTGCTCCATACGAAAGTCATAACCTAGCATGTTTCTCAGAAATGCACAGCAATGATTTTTC
>NW_009943526.1:30834-34685 GCF_000696875.1 Nestor notabilis
TGAAAAGTTGTGTAACCCATTGGCAGAAGGGGGAAGGACGGGCACGTAGGGAGCTAAAATTGTCTCTCTGCTTTCTCCTGAACCCCTCTGGAGTTAATGCCTTTAGAGTTCTAATGAGAGCAAGAAGTAAAAGGGATTAACAAAGTGAAGTCAGGAGGAAGCTGCAGCACAGACCTCCAGTAGCCGAACTGCTGGGAGCCCCCCACCAGTACCACTGAACTGAAAAGCCAGCGAGGAGCGGTCCCGGTTGCTTATTTGACCTGAACAAAAGTGAGTGTGTTGTGGCCAAGGGCTGTTTCTCTTTACAACCTTAGTTTTGCAGTCTCACCTTCAGCTTGCCTCAGCTCTGCTTTGCCTGTGGGCTGAGAATACTAACCAAGGGGCAGCTGATAGTGGCACATAACTTAGTCCTCCTCAGCCGCTCGCTGCCGTGCACCGCACGTACGTGCGTTGAAGACGATGGGATGTTGTGGTGATGTCTGTGAGTGGTGAGCTGCAAAACAACCCTGCAGCCACTGGCATGAGGAGAGCTTGCAAAACCAAACTGAGAGAGCGTATTACAAAAGAGCTTCCAGTTTTGCTTTTCCAACAGGACTCCAGCCTGTCTTCTGCCCCGAGTAACTCAGTGCGAGGCGCTGAGTCCAAGGGGTGTTTGTGTCCTTTCCCTATGAAGTTTGTATGTTTTCATCCCCCTGCTTAAACCTCTCCACCTCCCTCCTGCAGCCTGTGAGAATTACTTCACACCTTTAGCAGGAAGCCAACTTTCTCCATAAGCTTTGGTTCAAACTAGGAAGAACCGTTGTAAAAGAGACCTTTGCTATTGAAGGGTTTGCGGTGGTGGTTACTTGTGGGCCTGCTTGAGCAGCCACTGTGAGTAAATTTAGTGCATGGCTGTGAGATGAGTAAATAACCCTGTTGTGCAGATGTGGATCTGGGAGACCTCCCTGGCATGATGTGAGTGAGTGACAGCTGGGGCCAGAGCTCTGCTATTTCTGATCCAGACAAGTGCCCTCACCACGGGATCACCATTTCCCCTTTCAGTTCTTCTTTGTTTTTCTCCGTCATTTCCTCTCTAAGGCTTTTGAGGCAGAGATGGGGTCTGTAATCATAAAGGAGATAAGAACCTGTTGCCTCTTTGTGGTTATATTTTGCCTACATAGAGGCAAAAAGCTGGGAACACAATAAAATAGCAACTGGGAAACCTTGCTCATCTCACGACGTGCTTCTGGTCACTTAAGCAAAGCAGGGAACAGGACGTAGACAGTGTTTCAGCTGGAGAGGTCTCAGAATAATGATACACAAAATTAGTTCAGGCTGAAAAATGATTCCTTCCAAGACAGCCCAAGCATGAAGGTATCAGCTTTCTGTTAAGCCTCAGGTATCAGTAATAGTCCAAAGGTCTTGATCGGGACGTAGGCTTTAATTTTAAAGCTGGTTTGGTAACTGTGCTCTGATTCTTACGCAGCCCCTGTGATCCCAGCAGGATCCCTGCACCTCCCTTCCACAGCACAGCCCCTGGAGGGTGCCACAAGGAAATGGTACGTGGGCAGCAAGGTTGAATTTGCCATTAGCTGCCCGTTGACCCGGATCCCAGGGGCCAGAAGGAGAGCAATGAGAGCACCAAGGAGGCACGTTATCTAACTGTCCATTCCGTGTTGTAATGGGAAATGATTCATCAGCCATCACCAAGGGAACAGGCAGCATGTCAGAACACACTGGTTTACCTGGACTCCGGGTTTGGGTTCTTCCAGAAACACTGTCTTTAGAGTTGTTAATTCATAGGAAAATTCCTACTTGGCCTGAAATGTTGGCTGGGATTCTGTGACTATTTAAGCAACTGGATTTTACTATACAGTGACTCATGGATTTTAATTAACTTGTTTTAGACCTGTATTTTCACTGATGACAGAAATCCAGCCACTCTGCCTGCCCTGCACAGAAATCCAGGAGTAGTGTTAGATTCACTGGTTGAGTTTAAACTAATGTAACTTGTGGTACATTATGTTGCTGTCAGAGTTCTTCGTTTTTCCCATCCCACAGAAAAATCGGTCCTCAGGGAGCTGCAATTTAATCCATGGCTTTTCTGTTGAGGGGAGCCCTGCGGAGGAGGAGCAGCCAGGAGATGGCAGTGGAGCTGATCTCTGCCTGCTTCTCCAAGCAGCAGATGAAGCGGATGGAGGAGGGCAGCTCACTGCTCTGCCGGTGGCCAGGTTGGAATCCGAAGTAACGTACTGAAATAGAGAACATCTCCAATTTGCAGCCTGTTCCTAATTGCTAATGCCCTGGTCCCTCAAGTTGTCACGTTGCTGAAGTGTTTCCCTAATTAGAGCCACTGAACACTGTGTCTGCGTTGCAGCGACTCTTCATGGCTCTTGTCAGCACAATTGTCTGAGCTCGTTTAGGAACTGCACTGAGACAGAACCCCCAGGTTTGCTCTCGAGTGTTTTCTAAACACACTCAGCAACTTGAGGCTGTGATGAGACATTTGTCACCCCTGTCAGTCTCTTCAGAAACCGCTGTGGTGATCAGTGTCAGTTACGCTGGATGACTGGCAAGGAGTAGGAGGCTTCCTAGGCTTGGTTTATGACAGAACAGATTAAGATTGAACTTGCTTCCATGGGTAAGAATAGGATTTCCAGCAGAATGAGGGCAACGTGCTCTACAAAGAGGGCTGCAGTTCCTGAGAGCATCACCTTGCTCTGCTCACCAGCACAGTGGTGTGAGCATGGCCAACACCACCACCGCGTTGTGCGGACATGGTCAGTGTCTGCATCTCTTGAGCCACCTCAGCAAAGCTCATCCTACCTGATGAAAAGCTCAATCTTACTGCCTGTATTTCTTGTTTTCTCCATGTTACCTGGAACTAAACATAGAAAATACTTTGACTCCTGATGGGCAGTGACCTGACCACTCCTCTGGTGAGTTCTTATTTCTTCCTTGGTCACTTTCAGTGCTAAATACAAACCCAAACCCCATGTCAACAGGAGAAACTTAGGGAGGCCCCATGAAATGAATGGAGCTTGTTGTCCTCTTGCTTGTTAGTTCTTGAGGGTTTTCCTGATATTGACCATATAAATATTATTCAATGTTGCTATAAAAGACAGACTTTGTTAGAAAACACTGTGTTGAGGTGGCACAAAGTGACTGGCTGCAATTGAAGGTTCCTTTATCCCTGTGCCTTGAAGACTGAGCCGTGGGGATAGTAAAGGAAAGCGCTGGTTTTACACAGAGCCCAACGGGCACCAGCACAAGGGGGTCTGGCAGAGGTTCCATGGGTGCTACCGGATAAGGCACAACCCAACAACTTCAGTGCGCTGCAGGATGGAAGTGAAGCAAGGGAGGGAAGGGACACGGCTCCGTGGGTGACGTGGGCTTTAGCATTGCTCGTGTGCTGATGCAATAACCTGTTGGTGAGAAAACAGGATGAGCTCCAAGAGGAACGTGCACCAGGGTGTGTGTTGGTGCGGGGACTCCGCGTGTTGGGGCGAGGGCTGCCGGGAGCCGGGTCAGCCCAGTGCAGCAAGCGCTGTCCTCACTTGTTCTCCGGGGTTCTTAACAGTGGAAAATCACCGGGATACAAGGATCGCTCCCTGCCAAACTCCTCCGTCTGCGATGGTTCTGGAATGATCCGTGCCCCGCTGCCTGTCACTGGGAAGGAGGTGGAAGGCAGCAGAGAGTTTGCCCTTTTGAGTGTCATATCCCCGCTGCCGAGGTTTGAACACGGCTGCTGGGTTAACAAGAGCTGGTCTAGCTCCAGAGGTGGGGAATTACGTAAGGAGAACCGTCAAAGCCCCACACGGTGCAGGGGCAGCGGGTGCCCTCCGGCTAAATAGAGGGTAAAACCCTTCCTT
>NW_009943526.1:34799-35085 GCF_000696875.1 Nestor notabilis
AGGGTAACACCCTGCCTTAAGAGCCGGGCTGGTTCTGGGGTAGGCCGGTCCTGTTGGTAGATAGAGGTCGGCGTCCTCCAGCAGCAGGGCGCGGTTGAAGGTCCCGGAATAGCAGCGGTTTGGCTGCAGAAGCCCTCGGAGCTCTGGATGGTGCCAGAAGGGGGGAACGGAGAGCGCCGGGGGGTTACAGCTGGAGCCCAGGGACAACGTGGCAGCGCAGGGCCGGGAGCACAAACCCACGGCGGCTTTTGCAGACCTTTTATTTGCGTCCTTCTATTCTTGAACA
>NW_009943527.1:0-952 GCF_000696875.1 Nestor notabilis
GCAGCACCGGGTTACAGGCAGCGTGACCACAGCTTCAGCAGCGAGGAAGCAGAGATGGTGGCATCAGCACAAGGAGCCGTGGGAGATGCTCACATTGTCTCCGGTGGGCTCTGCGTTACCAGCAGAAGGACCTAGAGAACCTGGTGGAAACCACCTTAGGGTCAGGACTGCTCGGATTGCTCTGGCACTTGGGGAAATCGGGTGCGTCCAGGCAGATGCCAGCATGGCCACCAGGGCAGCAGAGCTGGAGAGGAGCAAGGCGAGATGAACCAAGGTGTCATGGCAGGAAGCTGCAAGAGCAGAGCTGCTCTGTGAGGAGACACAAGTCATAAGCTGAGGACCACCACAGCACAGGTTGGGATGAGACAGGGATCAGTCCATGTCTGGTCCCATCAACAACAACCTTCAGGGTAAAGGGTGGTGAGTCAGGTCCTGGGTAATCAAGGGAAATCCAGTGAAGGAGCTGGTGTGACAGAGTAGATGGAGCCTCTGGCACCTTCCCAGGTCACACCAGGGCTGGTGTGGACTGGGCCTGCATTTAAATAGAGCCCTAGCCCAGGGGCGGAGGGAGGGGGGCCAAGAAAGTGGGTGGAGTTCTCAGCTGAGCTCCTCAGGGCAATTAAGGTAAATTGGGACCCTGGCAGCGAAGTCATGGAATCACACAATGGTTTGTGTTGGAAGGACTTTAAGGCGCATCCAGTTCCAACCCTCCTCAACGGGCAGGGACACCTTCCACTAGACTGAGTGTGTGCAGCAGGTGGCCTTGGGGTTCCACAGTGTGGACCGGACATGGTCAGCCAGGCACAGGGCACTGCAGCAGGGCAGGGCAGGGCAGGGCAGGGCAGGGGGGAGAGCCGGGCTGAGGAGCACCAAATCTGACGTCTCCTTACGGTCCCTCTGCAGCTGCCAGCCAACGCTGCCCTTGCCCACCAGTAAACAGTGGCCACTGCCA
>NW_009943527.1:1049-1502 GCF_000696875.1 Nestor notabilis
ATCAACGAGAGCAACGAGAGAGGGGAGACGGCCCTGATGGTGGCCTGCATAACCAAGCACATCGACCAGCAAAGCATCAGCAAGCCCAAGATGGTGAAGTACCTGCTGGACAACAGAGCTGATCCCAACATCCAAGACAAGTCCGGGAAAACAGCCCTGATGCACGCCTGCATCCGCGGCGCTGGTGGGGATGTGGTGTCCCTGCTGCTGGAGAATGGCGCAGACCCCAGCCTGGAGGACCACTCCGGGGCATCAGCGCTGGTCCACGCCATCAATGCCAATGACAAGGATGTGCTGCAACACCTCCTGAATGCCTGCAAAGCCAAAGGGAAGGAGGTGATCATCATCACCATGGACAAATCTGCCTCTGGCACCAATACGGCCAAGCAGTACCTGAATATGCCACCCTCACTGGAGTTCAAGGAGAGAGGCCCCCCTGAGGCACGCACAGCA
>NW_009943527.1:1646-1889 GCF_000696875.1 Nestor notabilis
CAAGGGGCGGGGCCCAGAGCCATGGGGTCTGGTGGCACCCTCAGTGCTAGCAGCCTCCACATACCAGGATGACACACGGGTGGGTGCAGACGAGGAGGTGATCACGGGCATTGGTGACCTCTCACTCTCCAAAAAGGCTTCTCTTGCCCGTGGCAGCAGCTGGAGCAAGGACCCATCTCTCTTGCCACCGGTGGATGAGCCGGCTCCAAGGGCACCGCTGAGGAAGGCAGCCTTCGAGAAGAG
>NW_009943528.1:0-24650 GCF_000696875.1 Nestor notabilis
TATATATATATATATATAAACCAAAAAAATACAAGGGCTTATTTGTCCTGGCTGATCTGTATTTGCTCCCCCCACTATCAGCAGTAGAAGGAGGCATTTATGTAGAATAAAAAATACTAAGAAAAATGATTTTTCATTGTAGTCCAGCTGCAACTCCCAGAAAACAAAAAAAAAAAAAAAAAAAGTCTGAAAACCTTTACTGCCACTTCCTGGTGAAGTGTGGCCTCTCCATTGGGTGAGAAAAACACCCCAACCCTTCATTTCCCACTCTAGTTTGAAATTGGTACAATGTGCAGCAAAATAAGTCCTGCCCAATTTATACATGAAAAAGCTCTGCAAGCACCAGACAGCCCACGAGGTTCACACCTACTTCAGGAAGTCCTGGGGTAACCCATAACCAGAGATGGCCACACGTTGGTCATCACACAGGAAGGACCTCTGCCATTTTTCCAGACCTGTGTTTCTCACAAGCGTCATGGCCACACATCAGAGGAAGGTTTTGGTGTCAGTGGACAAGAGGTATCTTGGGCATCCCACATCAGATGATACCACATAATCACATAAAACACTGTACCTTTTGAGCAAGTTAATGTTTCTGATTTACAAAGACGTCACCATTGGATTTGAAGCACAGCAGGTTTGTACATTATGCGGGGTGCCTGCTCTGTGGCACAGACTCCAGTACTGTTATGACCCATTTCAAAGCAGCTGGTGTATAAACAAAACAAAGCATCCACAGCATGCAGCCCCGGGCACTGAAGGGTTGCTGCGCTGTCGCAGATATTTCATCCGCAGTTACTGCCATCAGAGAACACATCTCCAATTCGTGGCAGGGAGGCCTCATTGAGCAGCTGAAACACTCCAGTCTGGTCATCAGCACTAATTGAAGGGAGGAAAAGGGTTATTTTGAAGTAGAGTAGCCCAGAAATTAAACCCAAGCATTGTAAGTAGGAGGCTGGAGTATTATTCCACCTCCTCAAAGCCATCTTTGTTTTCCTGAGTGCTTCCTAGCCCATAAAGTACGTAAAATGAATCACCTTTTACTATTATAATTCAATTCTTCTATAATAAAAAAGTGTGCTCTTTTTTTTTTTTTTAAAAAAAAAAAGGAATAAAAAAGCTCTGACATTACTAAGAACAGAGATAACCCTACTCACCAGTGGCACATATGGAGTGGAAAAACTTAAAGCACTCCAAATTTTTACACCACAAGGATTAAATTTACAAGGTCAAAGTGATCCCTTTGAACATTTTTCTACCCAGTCCTCTTGATGTGTTGGGTAAAAACATCACATGTATTCTACAGAGTAAGATGTCAGTCCAGAGAAGCCCACGTGCAAGGTGTGAGTAAACCAGAAATACAACACCACCTAACTCATTTTAGTGTTACATAAAAAGGGGAAATATTTGTATATAAGGAAACAAAGTACTTTCAAAAAGTACTTGGAAAAGAATATGCAGTAACCATGGCCAGCAGCAGAGCTTTCATATTTAGTTTTCCTCAGAAGTCTTAATTGCAGCCTTGCAGCAAAATTCACTTTCCTATATTAGTTCATTACTAATTTGCAACATATATAAACTTGAGAAACAAATTTAACTCTTAGAACAGTCTACAGAAGACCGCCTCCACATAATTTATGTCACTACTTCAAAGTACACTCCTTACATCTCACAATCAATTTTATCTTATTCTCCCACTTCCCTTTCCAGAATTTATACCACCAGGGATAGAACTTGTATGATTTTTGAATATCACTGCAAATACCATTGCATCATGTTTTACTTGAGGGGAAAAAAAAAAAAAAAAAAAAAAAAAAAAAAAAAAAAAATCAAGAAAGCACATTTAACTTTTTTCCTGAAGGATCAACAATGCCAAGCAGCGCAAACCAGTAGCCAGAGCTGTCACAGTGGTAGAGGTTCTGAGGATCTGCACTGAAACTGCAGGAATGTGAAAACGTTGCCTGTAGCCAGCTGGCTGTCAAAGCGTGATTGATTACTTACTCAACCAAATTACAGGAACAACCAATTCTGAGGTGATTGGTTTGATTTTAAAACCTGATTATTGTTCTAAACACCCACCCTTAATATCAGCCTGATGCCATTCTAAGAGACTTCATTAGGATTTGTGTTCCATTAGACAAAAAAAAAAAAAACCCAAACCACAACAGCTATGCTTGCGTGAAGAGCAGCTGCACTTTGCCAGGACATCTGCTAAACCAAGATTAAACCCAAGCCTCTTGCCACCTTGATGGACAAAACAGACTTTAGCACAATAGAAACAGGAAGAAGAGAAAAGCCTTCATTTGGGCAACCCATGGAGCTGACCCACAGATACTTTTGCTCCACTTGTATATAATGACATATACGCAGCCAGAGCACAGTGGTGGAGGATATGACATTTTTTATTAGTCCTTAATGTTTATTTTACTATCTGTCCATGCAAAGATAACCTCCCAGATCATATCTCATTAAATGCATAATGAGCCAAATTATTCTCTACTACCGTAAAATCGGTGCAGGTCCATTGATCTCATTACCAAAGAGCAATTTACACTTGCAAAGAGGGTGGGTGACTGTTTCTAAATGAGGAAAGGGAGCAAAAGCCCTAATGCTGGGGAGGCAATTCATGAACAAAATTCATACAGATCACTGCCTTCCCCCCCTCCCCCCCCCATCTGAACAGCTACATTTATACAAAATATTCACAATAAAAAGCTAAATAGTTTTTGAACAACTTACTGAGCTTTGGAGATTTTGATGACTCTCTGCCATGCTTGCAGAGTTGAATCATAGAATCATAGAATAGTTAGGGTTGGAAAGGACCTTAAGATCATCTAGTTCCAACCCCCCTGCCATGAGCAGGGACACCACACACTAAACTATGTCCCCCAAGGCTCTGTCCAACCTGGCCTTAAACGCCTCCAGGGTTGGAGCATTCACAACTTCCTTGGGCAACCTATTCCAGTGCCTCATCACCCTCACTGTGAAGAACTGCTTCCTTATATCTAACCTAAAGTTCCCCTGATTAAGTTTAAACCCATTACTCCTTGTCCTACCACTAGAGTCCTTAATGAAGAGGCCCTCCCCAGCATCCTTGTAGGCCCCCTTCAGAAACTGGAAGGCTGCTATATAATGGCAGCTTCCTTCCCCTGCAAAGACACCAGAGCCTGGGACTTGCTTGGCATTTCTAAAGCATTCCTCCCTCCATCTCTTAGCAATAACAGCCAGGGCCACTGACCACCAACCATCCCATCCACCCTCTCCTCAGCAGCCACCATGGGTGACATCTGCCAAATGCAATGCAGAAACCTGAGCAACAACTCTGGTAATTTAATTGCCAAAGCATCTGGCAGACTGTATGTGTTTCATAAATTTGGGGCAGTGGAAAGATCCAGGAGGGAATAAGAAACTCATTTCTCTGCCACAAATTCTTATATAAGCTTTAAGCAAAACAGGGAGAAAGAGGAACACCAGTTTAAAAACTAGATATCAGTGCACCTCACTCTAAGAACTGATGATTTGTTTACATTTCCTCTTGGTATATTATAACATGTGTCTTGCTACACTATAAACTAGGTAGGAAAACTCATTTCAACATGGAATTACAGAAAGCACTTGTAAGCAAACAAATAGACAAACCAGAAAATTACTTATTTTTGCATGGTGTATTAATCACTTTCAAGCAGATGAATCTAAAGGCATCATTTGTTAATTAATATAATGAAGAATTATTCCTACTGAATTTGATTTATTACTTAGTATACACAGCTGTAGTCTTCTCACAGAAACTTCCAAAACAGCTCAATAGAAGGTACTTAATTGTAGTACACAGCATGAAGTTAAAGCAAAAAAAAAAAACATACGAAATGGCTTCAATAGGCAAAATGCAGCTTATTTGGCAGAAGTAATAGCTCACATATAATATTTTCAAAAACTGCTTGTGCAGCTGCTTTTGATTCCCATATTCAGCTCAGAAAAAGGCTGAGGAGATGCTGAAGACTGATAATTAGCAAGCAGGAATCCCTCCCAGTGGTCCTCCCAGATGGTTGTTATTAAGAGAGACAAGCTTCTGCTGGGCAACAGGCCACAGAAATCACCCAGGATCCTATGGATCTCTGGGACAGGATCCTGGGAAAATCATCAGCAAACTGGGATTGCATTCTACATGTCTTGTGCTGCTATAGTGATCTCCCGCTGATGGTTGCTGCTCTGACCACTGGCATCTGCTGAGCTCTTACCTTCTGGGAGACCCACAAAAAGAGACAGGATGTCCCTCTGCTCCTTACCAAGTACAACCTACCCCAAAGGGAGAGGAATGTCCTCCTCACAAATCTCTAGTTAATAATAATAAATAACAAAAACCACTGGACTCAAAAGCACACCATCCCAGACGGGGAAAGCATACGGAAGAAGCTGCAAGAACTGTGCAGAAAAGCTCTCTCTCTGCCCTGGGTCCAAGACCCCAACCTCCCACTGCTGGAAGTAAGGATGTTTGGATTTGATTAATAACTGCAAAGTGCCATTCTCTCCTATGCAGGAGCCTGTTACTGTTTTATTACTTTCATTATCAGGAGAAGGTATGCAATTGCATGCAGGAGCAGCAGTTGCATCCTCCCAAATGCTGCTTCAAGAAAGGGCTCATGTCTGAGGTGTAGGACCGGAGACAGAAGTGCTTTCCACAGTGTAGCAGGGCCCGTGAAAGAAGCTCATGGATGCCCAAGCAAGCCCATAAGCACCAGCCACTGCTTTTCTCTGGGTGTCATCACAAACAAAGAGCTTTAAGGAAAGTAAAAAGCTCACAAGAGCCATTCTGATTCTGGTCTGAAAACCTGACAGCTATTAAAAGTCCTTTTCTGGCTACATTTTGTACAGGAGCCAGGGGAAAGGAGAATCTAGAGAAGGGCAACAAGCAAAAATTTTCTTTTTTTAAGGGAGCAAAAGAAGAACAAAATGTAGAATGGAAGAAGATTGCCCGTTATTTTATCAGCTGTCATTCTGGAAGAAATGTCCAAGCGAAAGTGGAGGCAGAGCAATGAGAGGGAGGGAAGGAGAGGGACCATGAACCTGAGACACTGACGGCTGGGAGAAGAGTTGAGGGAAGGCTGCACTTATGCTGAAAAACATGATACCATAGGAGTCCTGAATTTAGCCTGAAAAGTCAAGATGGCTGTGCACTTTCTGCCAGGCACACTCTGCAGCATGTTAGCAACATTCTTCTCAGTAATGAAAATAACCCCTGGGCTATTGACAGGCTGCTATTTAGCCATGCTTAGAAAGGACATTTCCAGAAGTGAACTGGAATAGGAGGAAGCAGCAGCATTTTATGCAGAGATGGACGGGAAGGAGGTTTTCACCAGTAGTTGTGATACATTTGTTCTATACATATGTAGATCTTTATGTTGCTGGCCAAAGAACAACTCTTTCTGCAAAGCATAGTAACCTTATAATGGATGAAAGATGCATTTGTTTAACATGTTACATATGCAAAAGAAATAATGGTTAAGCCACAGTACTTCAGTGTATTTATACTCAAAAGTTCAGAGAAACTTAATATAATGAAAAAATATTTACAGAATAAAAGTGATGAACCAGAAACCTAAGGATTCTTTTGTGCCTGGACATAAGAAATATAACTGCATTAAAATTAAATAATCAAATTTAATTTCTCTTGCGGTAAATATGAACATTTGGAAAGTACAGATCACTAGCTAAAATGTTAGCTTTATCACAATGATTTCCTTCTCCTCATAAGACGTCATTTACATATCTAAGGTTGGCATCAGACATTCATTAAGAGCAAGGAACATTCTGTAGAGGTCAAACAGTGAAAGCTGTCTTTGGTGACCACTCTGGAGCCAGATGGCTCCACCTCTGGGATTCTCTAAAGGCAATTCTCAGCTTAACCATAGAAGTTGCAAGGCTTCCAGAGGGAAATTTCTCAGGTTTTTTTTTTTTTTTTTTAAAGATTAAGTCAGTTCAAAAGAGCTGTTCTAGTATGGTATCCAAACAGAAACAAGCTTTCTAGTGCTGCAAGGTTCTGGGCCTTGAGTTTCCACTGTGATCTCAGTCAAAGTTTTAACAGGTCTTCAGTCATATCATAGAATTACGGAATACCAGGTTGGAAGAGGCCTCAAGGATCATCTGGTCTAACATTTGCTTCAGCTTCAGGGGAGCCACAAAAATCAGGACAGGGGAAAAGGAAAAAGCTGAAATGAAAGGGAAATGAAATGTGAGTGTAGCATTTAAATTAGAAAAAGAGGGATTCAAGGGAAGACTGGGAAACATCAGAAACCCTCCAGTCACTTGTGTGTCTGTGCAGACAGCCACCAGCTTCCTCAATTCTCTGCCCCATGCAGCTGCTTGGGGTGAGCTTGTGACAGAGGGGTGAAGCCAGCAGGGAGACAGGGGCAGAGTGGAATATGGATGAGACGGCAGGCAGAGCCCTGCTAGAGCAAGGAGAGCACCCTGAGATATACCCAGGTTCCCTGTGGCATGACGGGAGGGCATGGAAGGACAGCAAGTGCTGGACACAGTGATTAGGTGCCAAGCAGGATGGCAAGCAGAGGTCAAGAGCAGTTAATCATTTAGAGAAGGAAGCAGGGGGGAGATCCAAAGGAGACATCCTTATGCAGCGGTGTGGGAAAAGGGCATCCGAGTGTTGCAACAAGCAACAGCAAGGAGAGGGGAGGCAAAACCATGGCAGGACTTCAAGGGAAGAGTACCCCACTGACAGAATCTCAGATGCACTTCAGAGCAGAGACTGCATTTGTCAATAAAAGGGTTCCTAATTTCTGTCTCATAACCTTTTTTTTCTGGTGGTACGATAGGTGGTTCAAAGATTTCCTTTCCTCTTCATTTGCATCAAGCAGTAGGAATTCATTAAAAGCAGTATTTTTTGCAAGACTGGCTTGGGACATAATCCAACAAACAATTATAAATCCGCTTAACTTCAAGAACATAACAGGGCCTTTTGACATTGAGACTACTCACATACCCCGCCTTAAGCAGACATAGAGTGTGGGCACGAACATCGCCTAGTTCTGCTTTTAATTGCATGATGGCCTCTGCATCTTCTGATTTACCTCCAGACTGCAACCCCTCTTTATGCACACACCCTTCTCTCATCCACCTTCTTGCCAGCAGGCTTCAAGCAAGATTCCCCCCCCCTTTTTTTTTTCCTAAACTGGAAATGTTGCAGCAAGCCATTTTAATAATATATCAAGTAGTACCAGTATAACATCAGCAACACTAAATTTTAAACTTAAAGCCAGAAAATTCCTACTACAGTATTTTTTTGATCAGGCTGATCTGAGATGTAGTGCAGTCAGAGGTTTTACAAACAACACTTCCTTTCTAAAATAATAAAAATATTATTTTCTCTCAACAGTAAAATAGCAGATATTAGGACTTAATGCAGGTCAGGAAGAAATGAGATAATTTCCCCACAGAAGAAGTCTTTTATTTTATATCATCACCAGATATTTCAGTTTCCCTATATTCTTTTCCCCTACTTCCAGAAAAAGTAATACCAGTGAATTTCAGAATGGATGCCAAAGTCCTCATTTTCAAAAAGTGATGGCTTATTTCCTCTTAAAAAATAAACAACAGATTGAAAATTATTTTACTCCTTATCTGGTAAAATAAGACAGACCAGGAGGCAAGAAGATAAAACTCCTGCTCAGTGCTAGTATTGAACAGCTCCTGAGAGCTCTATAAATACACTTTGGTCATAATACCATCTCAAATATCTCACTCAGACGCATCATCACTTACCAATACTGCATTTTTTCTGCTCTGATTGAGCTAGTTTGATGTAATGACAAAATTGATCTGTAAATATTCAAAACTCTGATTATTGCACTTTTATGAGAAGCGTACTTTTCTTGCTTTAAAAAAAAATAAAATCCTAGTACTGATAACATTTACATTTTCCTTTGGAAGAAAAAGACTTGTCTTCATCACTTCTGTTTGCAATTTACTTTATCTCTTTCAACATTGAGCACAGCAAGGAAGAAATATTTGCATGCAAAGTGTGAATGCAATCAAATCAAACAAAAAGTAAGATCATCTCGGCAATTAATGAAATTCTTCTTCCTCTCTTACAACATGAACTCAGCACTTTCTTATCCCCACCACTGACCAGCTGCCAATTCTTTCCTTTATCAGAATTATCAAGAAAACCAAATCTTCAGGAATTTGACATTGTATAGTGCATTAAAAAAAGTTACGAAAGTTTTACTTTTTATATGTGAGAACACGTACACTGTAATTGACAAATTAAGATCAAATCCCAGTTTTTCTAGAATCAGAAACTTTCAGGTAGGTGTTTTCCCTTTATAACTTCAAAGGAAGGACAGGAAGGATAAAACCATTACAATTTAAGACAGGAAGGATAAAACCAAACCAAATGCTATTGCATACTCCAGCCTGATCTAGTTTTATATTGCTATTTACACAGCAATCAGATCACAAATAGCTCCAACTAACCTCATACCTACTTTGTAAGGCCAATAGCCTCAAACATGCATAGGCTTCAAGCATGAGGGACATTTACTGCAAGGGCAGGCAGTCTGGCAAAGCAAGCTAATAAAAGCTGGATTACGTGTAACCTGCAAAATGCCCCATAGGCAAAGCAGTATTTTTTGCGTATTGCATTACAAGGTATTATGTCAGATGGCATTTTTCATGGGTTTTGTAACAAAATGAACCTCAAGTGATTTTAATGGTGGGTATTTGGCTTTAATAACACTATTTAAGATTAGATACTAAATTGTGTAACCTGTGTCTTCAGACTGGGCAATTTCATTACTTTCTCCTATAAAAGAAGTGGCTTTAATAACTAAGCTTTTAAATTGTTTTCCCCATAATAAATAAATGAAGCCAAAAGGCACTTGTCAGCCCTGAAGAGCTGGATCCAGTGGATATTAAGGATACAGATTAGATCAAGCCAACAAAACACTTAAAGCAAAGATTTTCCTATTAGCTTTAGCAATTTTTAAACTGAGACTCAGTAATATGATTTTAATGCCAGGTGAATGAGGTCAGACAAAGAAGAAATTACATCAGTGACAACAGGCAAATTCTTACCAATATAACGACTACAAATTAGAGCAAGCTTTCCTTCAGAAACTATTAATGTCTCTATAAGCATAGAGGATACCAAAAGCAAATAACATCAGGCTTATGAGAACAGAGCTACAATACAATGATGTTCGTTATTATTTCTTATGGGCACGTTAAAAAAGAAGTTGTATTAGCAGATCCATCTCTTCCCCAAGTAAAAAGATAATCTAATGATAAAAGCAACAGTTTAGGCTGTGAAACCAATCCTCTATTGCAGGGCAGTGAACTTGCCTTCCTGGTTTCTCTTCCTGTAGTTTAAACTGATGTCCTTTTAACAGCAAGTTTCTGGCTCATAAATTTCCGATGCCACATGGTACCATGGCACAGACCCAACAGGTCGTGCAGCTACCAAAGACATCAGTCCCCAGCAGAGAGTTCAAGTGAGGTAACCAAAGCCATTGCAAGACTGTGCTGGCTAGGTCTAGCTCTCACACCAGCAGGCTCAAGTTTGTGTGGGGAAGAGAGATGAAAGTACAAGAGAGGTGAACACAGATCTACTGCAACACAGGTGCTGTGCCCATTGCATAGAGGAACATTAACAGCCAGGAGCAGACCATACCATGGTCTGAAATACTGATCTAAATTAAGGATCTTGTCATCTTAGCACCCATAATCTAGTTAGTTGATGTATTAGTGTATTCTCTTCCTCTCAGAATACACTGCCTAGCCCTTCAATTAGTTGATGCCAACTGCCTACCCTTATTATTTACTTCCACAGTGCATTGTATATCTGCTACCTCTACCATAAAACAAAACATAGATAATAAATTATTTTATAACTTAATTTGCTTGGAGATACTGAGTCCAAAATAGCCAAGTCTTAATATTCTACCTCTTCTCCTCAATTCCCCGCTTGCTCCCACACCCCCACCCCCTTTTTTATTTATAGCTTTCTTTTCCTTTCAGGTTAAACAGGCCAGGACTAATTACATCTTCATGACCTGCACTACTTGAAATCATGAATCTTTCCTGCGCTTTTCTATTCTCTGTCTCTATTCTAGCACTTCCCTCCTCTAACAGGGTGACAGAAGTGATCAGAAAGCTCGAGACACGATTTTCATGTGCCAGAACCACCCTTGCAACCTCATGTTCTCAAGACTTTCCTTAATTGCTGCTATAAACTCTGCAACTCTCCTAGGTTGCTCTCCTAGGTACAACAAAGCATCTTTCCTCTAGATTATCCTCAACTTTGCTATTCTGCAGTACAGACGGACTATTTGGCATTTGCTTTGTCACTCTGGGCTTTTCCACACCCAGCAGAGGGACTTTGTGGACACAGAGGCATCCATTATTTATGAGCTTCCCCTGGTGCTGCCACCTCCCTGCCTGCAGTTCATCATCACAGAATGGTTTGGGTTGGAAGGGACCTTAAACATCATCTCATTCCAACACCTCAACCATGGGCAAAATGCCTTCCACTGGACCGGGTTGCTCAAAGTCCCCTCCAACCTGGCCTTGAACACTGCCAGAGATGGGGCAGCCACAGCTTCTCTGGGCAACCTGTGCCAGTCTCACCACCCTCACAGGAGCGAGTTTGCTTTTCTGAGGTTTCTCCCTTCTCCACTGAGCTTCACCACAAGTGACCTGGGACGCGACTGGGAGTTTCAGATGCAGCTCTACTGTGAGGCCATGCTGGGAGATGGGGACAACTCTTTGGAGACCCTCCTTCCCCCCAGCACCAGAACAAACCACCACCACTGCGATAACCAGCAGTGTTGCACATGGCAAGCATGGGTTCAAACCCCACCTCTCACAGATTCAAAGGAAGAACCTGAGTGAGGTGCTTCATCCTGTTAACTGTTGGGTGACAAAAAAACCTGCATGTAAAGCCTTTGTGGTCAATTTTAGCCTCAGTTAGAAGTATGGCATTGGTTACCATGCAAACCGGCTTGTGCGTGGTGCAGCATTTGAGTTGACAACACCGTATTATCCAGCTCTAAAAAAGAAAGATACTGCCTAGTTTTTTTTTCAATCTTTAATTTTACAAATAGGCTTTAAAGGCACAGTGGCATTTTTTATTTGGACCCAATTTAATTGTGTTTAAGGAGGGAAAGGGTTGTGGGTTTTGTTTTTTTTACAGGATTTAAGGAAAAACAGGTATTTCCATGTTTCCTTCAGAAATTGCAGTGTAACCACTGCTTCTAAATAGGTAATTAAAACAGAAAAACCCCAACCCCAAACAACACAAGATATCTAGTGATCTACTGGATCACGGTAAGACTCAGAGGCCTCAAGTGACACGAACTTACGTTTGCATTCATTGTCCGTTCTAGGAGAAATGAGAAATTAAGTAACATGGAAAAGTAAACTAGATTTAACAATGTTATTTTTTCTAAAAACTTCAACAGTTGAATGAATGTTTTGGGGTTTTTTCCCCTACAGAAGGCAGTATTTAATAACAAAAAAAGTGGTCAGGCAGTCCAGCAGGTTCACCCCAACACTACTGTCTCTGTGGGGCTGAGACACAAAGTTTACATCTATACGGGGCTCTAAGTTTAGAAGTTGCCAAGTACACCAGGGTCTCAAAAGCAAAACAAAACCCGTGCCTGGGGCTTAGCAGTGCTGCCCCATGCCCTGGGGTTTTCACTACCCACATTCCACTTCCCATGGCCACCGCTCCCAATCCTTTCCCCCCATGCTGCAGTCATCTGGAACCCCCAGCACACTGCCACAATAGCTCCCATTTTCATGCAGCCGAGGTAACATCTCACTGTTCCCTCCCAGCACCAGATGTTTCCCATTAACTTTGTCCACACTCAGCTTGCAAGCGTCAACTGGAAAGCCCAGACCCCAAATATTTGACAAATGAAACAACTGGCTCTTTGCCAATGACAGAGGCCTGGATCCCAGCCCCTGCTCCACATTGCTCTGGTGCCCAGCAGAAAACAAGCCAAGAGCTGTCTTGGGATGTGTATCAGGGATCTCCCCCACCTTTGCAAGGGGCAGGCAACTCTGCAGATCTCTGACCACAGGGGCAAATCACACAACCCCACCATGCCTTCAAGCTGCAGCAAAGGTCTGCAACTTCCCTGCTTCTCCAGTTTGGAGTTTAAAAGGTTAGTGGAGAAGGCAAATCTGTGTTCAGTCTTAAGTATTTCAACTTTCTCAGCCTAAGCCAGTTTCAAAAAAAATAAAAAGAAGTTGCTTGTATGAATTATCACCACCTTGAACATACAAACAACTGTTTTTCTTCTTCATGCTTGTTTCACATTATTTATCATCAGAACACTGGTGACATGAGACAGTAGCTATCAAATACTTTTTTATTTTAGTTTATATTAGTTCAAAATGTGATATCCCTTTTAATAAAAAAGTAAATAATTTACACAGCCTTTACCAGAGGATTACATATTTCAAAACCTGAAATATTAAGAAAACAGTAAAAATAAAGGACAGAACCCCACATGCTTCTTTAGAGAAGCATTACATACTGGAAAACTGTTCTGTTGACTGGATATTAATGTCCAGTACACACTTCAAAATTCATTACTTACAAACTGCACAATTAGCTTTCTAATTCTGACTTTATAGACAAACATGCTGTTTTCCAACATGCCACTTCAAATAATGTGAGAATATATATAGGAACTAACCACAATATAATCCAGGATCCCATTATTGCCATTCTGGTATAATTTCTTTTTAGCCATATGCCATTTCATAAGAGAATTATAGCTTCAAGTGCACAAGATATAAGCAGTGTTTTGGCTGCCATTCGCACACTGACTGTATTGAGAAATGTCTCATTCTAGATAATCAAAGCAAAGTAATGCTGATTGCAATTCCTCCGCTATGTCCTTTATCCACCCTGCAAGGGCATTCAAGAAAAGGAACTGGAGTTTCTAATCTTTAATTTAAACACTAGATGGAGCCCACTTCCCGAAACTGGAAAACTGAAAGCTCTCCTTGCAGTGAATTCTTACCAGCCTATTGCAATATCTGGTCATGCATAAACATGACAGAACTTCAACAGCTGTGGTGACTGTCATTACTGCAGAAACATACACTGGCCAGCAATTAGATCTCTGCATAAAGAGACAGGCTTTAATACTGAGCAACTGCAAAAGAATTTGTATTCCTCTACAGATACATTAGCTTCATGTTAAAGACCCACAATACTTGGATAAACTAGGCACATACGGAGTTTTAAAGTACCCTATAACAAACATAATGCTGGTTGAAGAGGACTACGACAGAGTCTGATCCCCCTGGATTTTGACAATAAACTCTACTGATTCAACTATATGAGAATTTTGCACAAATAAATTTATATTAAATAGGAAGGATCCGTTTTCAGTTGGTCTGAATCAGTTCTAACAAGAAAGCTCATCTGTGATGTTTGATAAAATGCCATCTCTCTCAAATACCACGTTTAAGTAGAGATAAGTGAGCCTTGGTGTTAAAAATAGGATGCAACACCACCAAACCTCAGTGTAACTATGCTGGTGGGAAGGAAAAAAGAAGACAGCCAAGTTGCCAATATCCAACTTAAGTAGCCTCATGTTTACTGGATAAATCCATTTATCTCCAGCTCCACCACAAACAATTGCCACTTCTGCAGTATTTTGGCCATGCTGTGGACTAGCTTCACAATCAAAGTGCAAGCAGAAATCGCAGGCAGTCAACCCTTGGCCTTTCCTTAGCTTGCTGAAGGACATGTTCACAGGAACAGCTAAACGCCAAGCAGACAATAAAGTTGTGCAAAGCCTGAGATGCGATTCCTGGCAATGCAATTCTGCTGACAGCTGAGATATCACTGATTGCTTTAACCTTTGCTCAGACCAGGCCACTGCCTTCACCTAACTCTCTTCTTAACAAACCTATGGTAAAACCTTCAAAGTTAAGATTAGCACAAAGGCAGTTAGCTTTACCACAGAAGACTACCTTTTGCTCACAAACAGTGTTCCATGCTGCTCAAACAAAATTAACCACAGTAACCCAGCTTGCCTTAGGACATACTCTGAATCACCTTGGAGGAGAGATGAAGGAAGTTATTACTAGCCACCAACTTGGATCCTAACAGCAATTTTCAGAAGGAAAAATAGTGTCTGTGAAGAAAGGTGCAAATTTTCTCGAAGGACCCTGCTCACTCCTTATTTCTGTGAAAGATCTACATAGAATATTTTCATGGTCCCACATCTCTGTGGATGAAAGCTCATCTTCAGGGTCTTGCTGCTGTGATGGTTTGAAACCAAGCAGAGATCTTCAAAAGTGAGATCTGCTGCTAGGAGATTACGGCTGTACTCACCATCATGTTGACAAGTGAATGCTCAACTCTACCAAAGAGCATGCACAGGGCGATGTTCACATTTGCCCAGTCTGTTTGTCAGACCCGGGGCTTGTGAGTAAACATTCTGCTGCCATAAAAGCAACAGGCTTTCCAGCTGTAGCAGGCATACAGTCAGCTCAAACATTAATACTTCTGTTGATGAATATCCTGGTTCAGTCCTGCTACATTATGTATGTTTTCCAACATACCTGAATGGAACACATATCTGCTCTTACACAGATTCATTTGTGTCTTGGTTTTGGTTGTTGGCGTTTGTTTTTTGGCTTGTTGTTTTTGTTGTTTTTTTTTTTTTTTTTTAAACAGTGAGTACAGCAAGCACCTCACATTTATTTTAAAAGCAAATCTGAGAACAATTACTATGTGTTTGGCACTTGACCTAAAACCATCTGGGGGAACACGCCCATTTACTTCCACAAGCTTCTGGTTCAATAAAACAGGGACTTTATTAGCAGGAGGAGTATCTCACCAACTGCACAAATTAAGTGTCAGCAAAAGGAGAAGACAATCGAAGTACCAGCCACAGTTGCAGGTTTGACTAAATAGTAATGTTTAACTACTTCCTTATCACAATCTTGCTGTACAACTATAATTTAGGAACCTTTGCCACTGTAATTTTCTCTGCTTCATTTTCTTTGCAGCTATGCTTTTTATGTGACAGACTAAATACTTGTTCATCAGCACTATTATCCATGCAACAACTGAAAATAAACAGCTATGGGGAAAAAGCAGAGAAGAAGGAATACAAAGTCTTTGTAGATATATAAAAAGTTAAAATAAAAGGCATAATAGCCAGTCTAGTATTCGAGACTGGATGAAAAATATTCATGTAACTATTGTGACTAAAGATAGTCACTGTGCAGGCACATGGAGCAACATGATTACAGTCTAGGTAAAGTTAAGCTTAAAATCTAAAGCTTTCAGTTTCTCACAGCAATAATCCTGATGGCTTTCAGCTTCTGAATATGAAAGCGATGAGACACTGTGGCCTTGCTGGGACCTCACCCTCTGACCATATCCCATCACAGACGGGGCACCAGGCAAGAATGACAGTTTACTTGCTATGTGGGTGGAAGCAGATGGGACAGGCGTAAAAAAAAGTGCAAAAATAAGAGAAAGCCTTTGAAATCCCACTTGGTGTTACTAACTGTTGCTTTCCATATTCACACGTATTGTTTCCAAACACAAGGAAGGAAAAATCAACCTGTAAACTAAACTAACTAACTCCCTTCTGGGAAGAACAAAAATCAAGCCAACAAAATCAGAAATACAACAGAAAAATTGGGATTGAGTTAAACACTTAAATTTAAGCACTTGCACGATCATAAACCATATCCTATTAGAAACACATTTTGTGTATTTTATGTTTGTTTTCAAGTGTTTGCCAGACTAACTCCAATCTTGCAGGCCATCTTCCTGAAAACATAAAGGATTACTTGGGGAGCAGTCCTTTGCTCCTCTGAAGTCGCTGTGGACATCTCTGACCCATACACACTCCACTTTACAAGCTCACCTACTTCTTTCTGCAAGGCTGCCTTGGTATTTGACCACTTATCTCTTCCCCACCTCTTCTATAGGAGCTGTTTGGCTTCATATCACCACCCAAAACCACCTCCCTCACACTGGGGAGCTGACTCCTGCCCAGTCCAGTCAACCACAGGTTTTAATCTACCTCCTATTTGCACTCTCACATAATTTTTGAAGGACTGGGAATGGCCACACCAGAGTCAGTTGTGAGACCTGACCAGGTTGCTCAGGGCTTTATCCAGTCAGGTCTTGAAAACCCCAAGGATGGGGACTGCGCAGCCCCCCGGCAATCTGTGCCACTGCCTGGGCAGCCATTCATAGGGTGAAACTACTTCTCCCTGTAACAAGTGTGAACCCTGCTCCTTTCAACTGCTGCCTACTCTTTTCTGGCCTTCCACCACACACTGCTGGGAAGAGCCTGGGTGACACATTCTACTCTCAGCAAAAGTAAAGGAAATATCATTCCTTACACTTTTAGCTCTGATATTTATCTGTTTATGCAAAGTACACTTTGCACTTTGATTTAGATTACTGTTTCAGATTTTAACTTTGATAACTGCATTTGCCAAAAATTCAAATATAACCAAATCGGAGGAAAAGTGAAAAATAAATCTAAGAATAAAACTTGGGTGGAAATGCTCATCCATGTGATCACATCAAACTTCCCCTGATGTGCCATGGTGATGGCAGAACTTCAACACTCATATTACTGCTTTTCTAGATACTGAAGCGGCATATCTTTAAATAGGTGTAACACAAGAGCCAATTATTCATATACATTACAAAATAGGCTAAAAAAGAAAGATACATGCTGAAGCAGAGCCATAAGGAATGCACTCTGCTCATTTTCAGACTCAAAGAGGTTTGGGTTGTCTGTCCCTCACAGTACATACACATTACTTTAATTCCTGGGCACAGGAGTTATTACTCTCTCAGGCTGATCAAGGCTTCTTAGCACGTCAGACCACGGCAATCTGAAACAGCAGTCCACTTACAGACCTTACTGCTACTCAGTTACCAAATTACCATATACCAGTCATGCAGAAGGGTTCTTACCTGCACTCCTAAACCAAGCTGCTGAAGAATAAAAGATACATAACCAGAACTAAGAGAGGAGAAAAATGCAGTAGTGCAACAGATGCTCATCCTGCCTGAAAGGTCATGTGAAATGTGATTAGTGCCATTATCCTCCAGGACTCTGTATATTGCCTTGAGACAAGGGCTTTCCAGAATAAGCTTTGGATCAATAAAAAGGATTAAGCAACAATATTTCGGAAGTGCTTAAAAGCAAAATACCAGCTTTTATCTCAGATTTCTTCAAAGCTGTACCTGAGAAGAAACCCTTCAGCTTAAAACCCATCTTTTGGTCTCAGGCTCTTGCACTGGTGCAAAAGACATAGGTGTCACAGACTGTGCACATTCAAGAGAATGAAAAGGAAGTAGAGGGAGAGAGATGGTGCCAATCCTGCATCAGCTAAACCCAGGGGCAATATGTCAGAGAGTAGCCAGCCCCAGGCCCACACCTTAGCCAGGATGGGGCCACCACCACACAGAAGAACATTCGCATCTCCCTGTGACAAGGCAGGCAGCCAACACCATGCCCACATCATACTTGCCTTCTCCCTCAAAACTTATGTCTGTGCATGAGGTTGTCACCACACAGGTGAGAGGCAAAGCAAGTTGATTTCCTTAATTGAGCCTATTAGTAGTAACAAGTCACTCCTGCTAGGTCTAAATAGCTCAGAGAGAAATCCTAAGGCTGCTAAGCTGCCAAGCACCTTCTAGTCAGTGCTCAGATGAAGCTTTACTCCTACAAACAACACTTAGGTGAACACTGCCACCTCCAGCCATGCTTCTGGAGCAAATCTCAGGGCTGACATGATTGCAGCAAGTGCCTTCCCTGCAGCTGTCCAGTCACCTTTCATTGAAAACCGAAGTGCCAGAGCCTTATCCTCAGGGAGTAACAGCAGGTGCCCCCAGATTGGTACTCTGAGGTCAGCCATCCGCATATTAGTAAAGAGTATGATGCTGAGAGAGCATTGTGCCTTTTTTCCAACTAAAAAAAGAAAACAAAAGGAAAAGATATCTCACCTGAGACTACTTGGGATGTTAATCCTTTTCACAGAAAACTCTGGTACAATATTTAATGCAAACACACTATCAACACATAATCTCCTAAAGTTCACACCACAGGCAACACAGGTATTAGGAACGGTAAGAACTGCACAGCACTTTTCTGAAAAGCCATCCAATGAATTAATCATTTTCTGTCTGAACTATTTGCAGAAACAACTGAATAAGCCAGAAAAAAATTAAAATGTTCCAAGCCATTGCCTCACAGTGTGTCTTACGAAAAAGTCATTTTAAAATTATTACACTCAATCTCATAAAATGACATTATTTCAAATTAATCCACTGCATGTTAATTACTCCACTTCTGCCAACAATAAAACAGAATAAGAAAAAAACATTTCATCAAAAAAAGTTGAAATTCAGTAAGCTTTGCCTGTTGCTTCTACAAGACAATCATCACAGAATTAGCTTTCATCAAGCCCAACTTCCACTAAATAACACTCCTCTTTGTCCCAAGTAGCATAAGTATGTGAAACTCATTTTGCAGACTCACCAAAGTCATCCATATTCCAGGAGGCAGCCATTTGTCCAGTTTGTGAAGTCCATGATTGCAGCACGTTCATAGAAATAAGCAGGAAAACGAAGGGGCAAAGGAGGAAAAGAAAAAAAAAAAAAAAGAACTCTTCAGATTCAATGAATAAGACAACATTATTGTTTTCTGTAAAGTCTGTGTTACAGAACAGTTTCAGGTAACTCATTAAATGGACTGAACATCCACCCACACCCTTAACTTACTCTAAAAAGAAGGAAAATAAACACAATAGCAATGTCAATTGATAAATGAATAATAATTACAGTCTAATAACAAACTGTCAAGGCTGGCCTTCATAAGGAGGCCTGGGCATCCACCCAACTCAAAGAAAAAAAAAACCAAAAACAAAAAACCCAAACAAAACCTCAAAAAAACCCAGGAAAATCTTTCGTAGGACATTCCTCCCCCCTCATAAGCAGTAACAGGTGGAGAACATCACATCCAGAAAAGGTGTATTATTTTCTCATACTGTTGACATTTCTAAATCCTTCATGAGAAGATGTAACATTTGTAAAGCAAGTAAGTCAAAAACCACCACAGGCCACAGTGACTGTTCATTTTCAGAATCTTCAGTTGTGGATGGGGGACTGATAATATATTCTTTGCAATTAAGGGGGCCTGGAGCCTACCCCACATCTAAGTATTTATGCACAGTTACACATCTGCAAGATGTCAAGAACACCCAAGGTGAAATAACAAGTTTTCTTTTACTTGGACCTCGAACAGTGTCTGGGTGACCAAACCAAGTAAGCATCACCTCTCCTACTAATAAAAAGCCCAAGAACAAGTTTTATAGCTTTCCCAGGCTCAGTGTTGATTTATTTTTGGCAACCACTCCAAAACATTCGACCAATTTAGCATCTGGTATTTTGCTTTTTTATTATTATTCCTTTGGAGAGGGAATGCTTCAAAGAGATTTGTGAAAAATGACAATTACTATGGGTTAGCCTAAACAAATTGCACATGCGTATGTAACGGCAGTGAAAGGCATGCTCTTCTTTTGAGAAACTAATTGCATTTGCAAATTAAGAAGAGTACAAAGCCATGAGTACAGAGACACCAGATGAAGAGAGCACTGAAGCCTGCAGTGGAGAAGTGGTGGCAGTGAAGGAAACCTGCCATCTTCTCCCAGCAGCTGTATGATCTTCAGATAGATTGCCATTGCAAACACCACGAAGGCTGACAAGATGCCAAAAAGCCAAAAATCACTGCAAAGTCTCCTGCAACAGACTGGGTTATCTTCCCATTTCATAGGTTTCAATCATATAATCATAGAATAGTTAGAGTTGGAAAGGACCTTAAGATCATCTAGTTAAAACTATAGAAATTCTTAAAACCAGCTGTTCTCAGGAATACAGATACCCTCAGAACTCAGTGATCTCCTGCTGGGTCCCAGAGCAGCATTGTGCACTCCAGAAATCCCAAGGCAGTGTAAGAAGGCAGTGAGCTACCTGCACAGATCCTGGTGTGGTTTCTTTCTGATCCATGTAGAAACCATACCTTACGAAGACAAATTTATCTGTTGGTGTCAAAGAGGAAAACATAACTGGCACAGCCAACTAATTTGCAGCCCCCCTGTGGATTACAGCTGATGAGATATCTCCTCCTCTGCCTCCACGGCCCATTAATAAGACAGCACGAAGACTGCAGAAGAAGGATGATGATTGCTCATGTATTTACCACTTTGCTAGGGAGCAACTTTTTTTTTTATGCTGTTTTTGTAGGAGTGCTTTTACAGAAGGAGCCTTTCCAACGCCTTCATGTGAAGAATATTAGAAGGGAAAGGGAAAAGAGATTGCAAAGGATTTGCCTTCATTTCTGATTTCTCTTTTCAGTCTTGCGAACCACAGTCCTTCCCCAGAGACATGACCATACATCAACACTGTCAGTGTGACTGCTCAGGGTATTACCTACCTTTTCCCCCTGCAAGGGAATTTGTGATTACTGGGAGGATACTTTTACTGGAGGAGACATGACTCCAAGATACTCCCAAGGAGTGTAATGGCCACTGAGTGACCTGACTAAACACAGGATGTCATATTAAGAAAGGTCAGATTTTGATGGTGACATGGAGCAAGATGAACATTAATGACCTTTTCAGCAGATGAGAGGTCAAGAGCTCACAGGAAAGCATATGTTGAGTAGGTAGGAACAAGGGAAATGTGTGTAAAAAGAGGAGGAAGGGGAAAAAAAATAGTGTGGATGACTCAAAATCTGTAGAATTTGAGCAGGAAATCTGCTGAACTAGTTTATTTAGGATGGTGAGGGGATGGGAGAGAGGGATAGTACTGTAGCATCTCCATTGACAACACTGCACATGCATTTCTGCATGGGAACAAAAGGTGGTTGCTGAAGTTTGACATGTTACAAGGAGCAGCTTTCCATGGGCAGCTCAGGTTTGTGGAGGCGGGGGGAAGTCACGATATGCCATGATGGGATGGATGTATGAATGGGTGTGATGTAAATTGCCTTGAGCACTGCAACAGCATCCACTGCCTACACTACATGCCAGTTGCTTGGCTCAGGGTGAGGAGAAATACATGAAAGCAAGACCACAGAGACATTTTGCATTCCCCCTGCTCCTCTTTGCATGCTATTTTTGCATGACACTGGTTATGAAACCAAAAACGTTGGTTCAGCTTCAGGCAGTAATTTTAGGGTCAATTGCTTCTTCACCAGACACTGAAATCACAATATTTCAAGCATCAAATTAACTGAATGGTTTAGGGGACAGTGAACTTTAGTTATACTGTGGGTCCGCCATCTCAAAACCCTATCTTGTAATCCCTCTTGTTATGCCAGGTGCTTTTTTTTTTTTTTCCCTAGAATCACACTTTAAGATGAACTCTGCAGTTACACTACTTGCTTTTTGCTCCATCAACTTGTTCCTGACTGTTACACACTCTCCAGCACACAGCTTTCAAGTGGCGGAATTCACTTTCAAAACCATGTGAAGCATTTCATCCATTTATCACAAAGGTACATCAATATAGGTTTTCCAGCTGAAAGCTTCTGAAAGTTTCCTCAAAACTTTTATGCTCAGCTTGGACCCATTCCTAATCCACAGCCAGGGTAAAAGACTCATCTGGCACCAGCGCACCATGAAATAAATAAACAATAACGCCTTAATGAGGTTAGCTGTCCAACAAATAAAACAAAAACCAGGGCTATGCATCTTTCCCTAATACTGTTGGTACAATACAGAACAACTACAAGCCTTGAAGCTGCATCTGATTTCCCTCTGGATCCAGCTGAATCAAACTGGTATTTAAATAGCATCCCAGGCAATGTTCCAGTGGGCTGAGACAGAAACAAATGGAAATTGGAAAGCCATTGCTGGGGATGATGTCAGATTTGGATTTATGACATCACCTGCCAGTGGAAATTCTAGGACAGAATCAGACTTCAACATTTTACTCTTCTATGCAAATGTTATTCAAGCATGAACATGAAAAAATGTTCTTTAAAATAGAAAAGACCACCCACCAATATCCTACAAATTCTGTACATCTTCAGCTAATCTAAATGAGAAGTGCTATTTTGTATTTAAAAAAACCCCAAACCTTTATGGAAATAAGACAGTTGGCATGACAAATGATGAAATCAGCCGTGCTGTGGAGATTCACATTTAAGTGATGCATAACAAAGTAGAGTTTGGTTTGTTCGGTCTCTGTGTCAGGTCTACAGCTGCACCTCCACAGCTTCCTATCTGACCATTGAGACAACTGCCTCAAGCTTACCAGATCACGAGCAATGAGCTAATACAACTGAAAATTCCCAGCTGCTTTCAGTAAAGCAAAGGCAGCACTAAACATCAGCAGTATCAAAATCTCCCCTCTATCCTTGCAGTATAAAACCCAAGCACTATTTGAGTTTCACAAAACGCAAACTGTGGTCAGTCTTAAAGAAGGTGAGAAACTTCAGGTCTTGGCAAAGTCTCCTAGGTTCACCTCAGAGCAACTCTATGAAAAACCCATACACCTATATGTAAATAAACGTATACATAAACGTAGTATACGTATACACAGAGGCACACACATACATAAATTATATCGAATTTATATAAAATTTATATTTTTCTATCACCCAGCAGGTGGCACTCGTAGCACAAGCTCCCGAGGCTGGAGCACCGTGGGAGGCTGCGAGCAGTCACAGCTCTACAAGAGGCACCATCTCCTGAAAGGTAAAACCACCATGGTCACGAAAGCGTCTACCACCCTTTTGCAAGACCTGAAGCATCAAGTCCAGCATCTGGGCCAAAATCCCATTAAGCTTACTGGCCAGGCACCACCTCCATTAATTCCCTCAACAGCTGCCAAATCTCAAGTGCTCTTGCAGCCTTTCCAGAGGAGCAGCATTTGGGGGGCTGGAAGGGTTCTGGGATATTTTCAACATAGAAGCATTACATTATGATATCAAGAACAATACAATTAAATGTAAAGCTCGCTTCAGACTTCATCACTTCTTTTCCCCATTTAACACCCAACTAGTTCTTAATTATTCCCACTAATAATTTGGGCTTTTGAAGATCTCATGAATGAGCAAATCAGAACTGGCAGAGGAAATGCTGTTTTCCTTTGATTAAAATTAAAGACTTGTTTTCACCCATGACTTAAGTGTCACTATTGTACGTACATTCTTAACACACCTCTTCTTCAGCTGAGTGGTGCTTCAGCTTCAGCTGAGTGGGTTTGTTTTTTTTTTTTAAAAAACCACGTTTTCTCTTCAAATTCAACATTCCACCCATCTGCCTCCTCTCTTTAAAAAAAAAAAAAAAAAAATCAGTTCAGAAGCATCCATTTGAAAACATCAGCTCTGTGTGGAGCAGTGCTGTTCCCTGTAAGAGAATGCCTCATGTCAGATTGAAAGATGCCTTTCCAAGGTCATTTCATGTTCCAATGGATTTGTTATGAAGTTGTGGAACAGCAGATAAGGTTGCGTGAGATAGTGAAGTGCCTTCCTAAGCTAGTTCTGGGCAGTAATGTGCAACCAATATTTGAGTGAGGGACTTCTATACCATTTACCTCTGAAAGAAACTCCATATGCAGAGAAAAACGCTGCTGCAGGAAGGGCAGGAGTAGTACTGAGATACTGATAGTCTATTTTCCTGCGAGCTCCTAATTAAATCTTTTCTTTTTTTTTTTTTTTTTTAAAGGCCAAAGAAAAGATGATTTTCTTGACAAATTTACATTAACTGCACGTGCTTATGGTAGCTGGCAAAGGCTGGGGGATTTCCAGGAACATCAGGGGGTTTCTCTTCAAGAAGTTTTGTTAAAATACCTGACCCTTCTTAATGAAGAGAATTTGATGTTAAAAACTGCTCAATTCAGGATCAACAGCAATGCTTCCAAGTTGCAAGAACAAGCATATCAACGTAGCTCTTTATAAGGTACCAGGACTAACAGTTTTCAAGGTTAAAGGTGGGGGGAAGGGAATATATAAAGCATATATCTAAGAATGTTTCTTTGAAAGTCTTGTAGTCGCATTGTGAGGAATGATGATCCGGTATTTTTAGATGCTTCTAATATAGCCCGAAAATGGAGGAAACCATACAACAGGATCCTCTTAGCAAGCTTTTAATACTGCCTGAGCCTATCCCAAACTCCAAAAGAAGGTGAGCATCTGGCAGCACATTGAATTGCGTGTCACCATTTCAGCCATCATACCAGGGACTAAAACCTTCCCTGGAAAGAACAGGGGAACACGCATATGAAGTCCAGAGGGATTGAAGCGGAGGAGGGGGGAGAGGGGGGAAATCCTTCTCACAAATGGTTAGCTACATCTTAATGAGGTTTAAAGCTTGCTTAAGGATCACCAATTTGGGATCCAAAAATGCGAGCACTTGGCACCGAAACAGCCCTAGCAAAGGGGTGGGGTGGGGGTGTGTGTGTGTGCCAAGTCCCACACGAGCATTTGGGGGAGTCCAACAGCCCGTCAGGAAAAATTAGAAAAATGGCCACCCAGCACTGAACTGTGCACAAAATGCAGAGTTTCGGTGCTTCCAGTTCTGCATTGCACCCTGCGCTCCCAGCCGCCCGCATCCCCACA
>NW_009943529.1:0-208 GCF_000696875.1 Nestor notabilis
TGGACATTGAGCTGCGCCGTGGCAGAGTCAATGTTCTTTGAGCTGATAGCCAGGCAGGCCCCACGTGACAGCTCCCACCTCAGGTGCCTGAAGCTCTGTGCCCCCGTGCTCTTGGGCACAGGCTTTTCTAGCTATACCTTGAAGACGGTGGTGATGCACCTCCTGACCGCCAAAAGCCTGTCAGGCTGTCGGAGCAAGAGATTTACGA
>NW_009943530.1:0-4987 GCF_000696875.1 Nestor notabilis
GGTCCCAGGGGTGTGTGTGGGTCAAGTGCTCTTCAACAAACATAACTGGACCATTGCCTCCAGCTGGTAACTCCTCTCCTCCTTGAGACCTGTCACTAAGAGCAGAGGCCTGGCAGAACTTGCCTGTGGCAGCAAAGAAGGGGGGGAGGGCCTGCCTTATCCGCAACTGGCGGCAAAGAAGGTGGTGAGGGCCTGCCTTATCTGCATCTGCTACCACTGTACCACCTTCTCCATCTGTAGTGATCCTGACAGGGAGACCATTGCACATCTAGGAGTCAGTGATCCATATATTAGTTAAGCTGAGTACACCCCAACCTGTGCTGTGCCACAGTGCAGATATGCCTTGGCCTTCAGTCTTGTACTGCACAAATGCCTTGGGTGTAGGAGAAATATAGCTAACTAATTTTGAGAGAGGAGCCTGCACGCAGTTCCCACTCATTACCAACAATTACACCACCTGCACTGCCGTGCCTTCAAAGTGCAGAAAGAACTTAAGAGGACATTGTTTCTGCTTACCAGCAGAAAAGACAAATAGAGTTGTTTCCTTCAAAGAAAATCACACAATAGCTTGAATGAGCAAAACAGGTCAAACTTTCAAAGGACAAGGTCTGCATGGTGTGCTGCACAAGGACTTGGGAACCATTCAACAGCAAGAAGTTGTTTTCAGCACCCTCCAGCAATCTTCTGGACGGCTGGCATCCTGATACATTAAAGTTTCCAGTGAGGTTTGGGTCTGTAACACAGAGACTGCTTCAGATTTTTCAGAGAAAGCTCAATCTACTTCTTTAAAGCCTGTCAGTGGTCTGTAACACATCCCACCAGCATCACACTTAGTGACTTCTCTTCTGACCCTGATCTACAAGCTGTTATCCAGACCTGTGCTCCAGACATCTAAGCTGCTCCTTCACAGGGAGGGCAGAGTCCTTCCTCCTCTCCCTGCCTGTCTCTCCTGAAGAGTTTATCTCCATCCGTTACAGCACTCCAGCCACATGAGCTCTCACCATGTCACAGATATCCCGGTGATGCTGCAGCTCTATGGCCATGTACTAAGCTCTTATCCCTGGTGCTCAACTCCCAGGCAGTGTGCATTATGTGCACACACCCTGGAGACAGGCGTTATTTTGTCCTGTTTTAACATACCCAAGTTGTTCTTCCAACCCTGCACTTTTGCTTTCTGTCTATGCCCCACCATTTTGTCACTTTACTCTGGGCTGTAATCTCTCTCCCGTGTCACTCCTAGTTAATTAGTCCCTGAATGATTGAGAGGGAATTGTTTTATTGGCAGAAGCTGAGAAAATGATGGATATTTGAGATACAAAAGGTTTGCAAGAGCTAATATTAGCTAGGTCACACACACGGCTGCCTCTAAACAATCCTCACCAGGCTGGCAAGCCTCTTGGCAAAAATGCTTTTGCCACAGTGAGAAAGAGAAAATGACAGCTAATTTTTTAAATTCGCAGATGTGGAACCCAGAGGGCAAACTAAACTTTGCTCAAGGCCCTCAGGTTTGCCACATGACAAGTCACCCTGAAATCCAACTCTTCACCCACTGACAACTACTGTGTATGTACTGTTCCCCAACCACATACACATGTAAGTATAGCTCAGCTTTGCCATAAAGTAGCTGATTTCTCCCTGCCAATCTTTTGTAGTCATCCTGTCTGATCTTCAGTGTCCAGAAGAGGACCAATAACCTGGTTCACAGCTGTGATTCCATTGATGCCACAGCAAAGTAAAAGGGAAGAGTTGTATTTCATGTGTTCATACATTTCTCACTTATCATTTTGTATCTGAGCTACTATAAATATCCTGTGGGAAGACTCAACTCAAAAGCAGTAAGAAAAACTTATTATCTTTGAACAATAAAGTTGCTGTAAACAGAAACCACACATCAGAATAGCCACTTAGCTCTTTTTTTACTAAACTAGAACACTACACTATGCAGAGCCTAGTTAAAATGGGTTGAAAAACTCACAGAAATCAGAAGCTGTAAGTTTAAATGATACTCAACGTCTTCGTAGAAAGACATTCCTTTTCATGGGCAGAAATTTAACATCTAAGATGTGATCTGCTGTTTTGAATGGCAAAACTTTCATCAATTTGAGCAGGGGGTTTCCATGCATCTTTGTTTTATCAGAGTTACACAAGCAGATGATGGAGAGAGGAAAAACCACAGAAAAGGCTTTATTTCTAAAGCACAGCTGTACTTTAGTTCCTCAAGATGTAACTCCTTTACTAAAAATGCTACTGGGGTCAGTACATTATAAACAAAAACAACAGCTTTCAAGTTAGAGATTGTTTAGAGGCAGCCACATGTGTGATCTAGCCAGTGTCAGGTCTTGCAAACCTCTTCTATCTCAAATATCCTTCCCTTCCTCTGCTCCTGCCAATAAAACAAATCCTCCTCTATCCCTCAAGGACTAACATAAAAACAAACTAAGCAAAATAAAAAGAAATCCTAACTGTTTTGGCAAAGATAAGACTATAAATTATTCTTTTGGAATTAAAATTAAAGAAATAAAAGTCAATTTTCAGGATTGTTACTTTTTCACTGATTCAGCGTGAAGCATCAGGATGGGCAATTTCTACAGTCATGTAAAGAAAATAAAGGTTGAAAAATTCAGATATTGATAGACTGTACCTCATAACAAGGATGCAGAAAAATAACAGCTATTCTCACTGCTAACCACAGTGTGCAATTACTAATCTAAAAGTTCTGCATTTGACTTAAAATCTAAAGGAAGACTTAACAGGGAGAAAATAAGTTCTCCAAAATGCCGGATTTTTCTTTTCTTGCACAACAAGAACACCTACCTAAATGTCTTTACAAGACATCCAAATGAGACCATTTATGCAAAGTGAAACACGCACCACCACCACCCTGGGTTACTCTGCATTTTCTTTTGAATAAATCCCAGTTTTAAAGAAGTATTCCGTCACATACGTTAAATCCCAGAGATTGCTCTAAAGAAGTGATTTTTCCATGTTTTCTATATTTTCACCTATCCAGAACTGTCTGCACACAGTAGCAGCCTCTCCCCTAAGGTATTCTACAGAAGGCTGATACACTAGCCTGCTTTAGGAGCAAAAGAAAGCAAGTCCACACATCCTGACCAGTTTCCAGAAGATTAACCAACCAAAACTAACCTTTCTTAATTAAAAAGGCACAGAAATCATCCAAGACTCTAGAACAATGTTATTATGACAAGATCTGGGAAGAATAAGGTGCAAAAAAAACCCCACATGTGCAAAAAGTCACTTGTGCCAGCCTCCTAATTCAGCACTGACCCCCAAAAATCCTCCTCAGAGCAGTGACAGCCTTTAGAAAGTAAATTAAGGCAGGCAAATAGAAGTTACTACAAGGAAAACACAAGCAGGGTGGCAAGGCTGAGTGGAAGTGCTAAAGCAAAAAGGATTTAAATCTTACACTTTTTTTCAGGGCTTGTTTGGAGAGAAGGGAGGGAGGAAAAAAGGTGGTGGTGGTAAATGTCTTAAGGATTAGTATGTTCCGTCACTGCTTTTGAAAATGATCCCTAGTGAATTATTATTAGTGAAATGTGATTTCAAAAATCCTATGTTCTCTTACAATAAAATGTATAAATGAAAACACAAACTAATAGCTACCCATTCACAAAAATGTGTTTATAAAAAACTAACACAAATTAAACAACAACAAAAATCAATCAGCCATTCCCATCTGTCCTGCAATTTATGGAATTCAGAAGTTTAAATGTAATGCAAGTGCACCAGTACAAATACACCACTTAATTACTGCTTGAGAGAAGATAACAGGAAGAAGTTGCTTATCCATTCAGAAAGATACTGGAAAGGTAAATATTAATTGAAGATTAATACAGACTTTCCATTCTGTCCAAACACTTGCAACCTGAGTAAAAAAACCCCAAACCAAAAAATAACCAAATCCAACCCTCAACTACATTGCGTTTTTTTCTGATGAGTTGCAGTGATAGAACTCTTACCTGGAAATTAAATTTAAGGCATCTACTGCAAAAAGAAGTTAGTGTATCCTGAAAAAAAACCAAACAACTAAATTATAGTATTTTAATCTACAGTGTGATACAGATGAATGTGGTGCTCCTCCTCTTCCCCCTCTATAAGAGAATATTACTTTCTCTGATGCTTTCTTGTTGCCATGGCATCCTTTCTACCGTAGGTCTCTTCATCCTTACGTTATTTCCCCAATTGGCATTCAACCTGTGGGCATCTTCCCTCCAGCTCAAAAGCTTATATATCAGTGCTTGGTTTTGAAACAATACACTTGATCTATTGAGTAAGGCATATCACTCCAGACCTTAGGAAGCCAGCTTTCAGTAAGAACACACAACACTGCTTTTAAATACGTGAGGCCTGGGGTTGTATTTGTGACAGTGAGCAGTTTTCTCAGCACCTAGCACTAGGGTTCTGATCCCAAGGAAAAAGACCACAAGCGCACTCTAATAAATGTTGCTCACTTCTATTTGAATAGTGAATTTGTTCTTTCAATTTCTGTGTATACCTTGCCAAAATGTTCACTTTTCTGACATGTAATCTATGCTGTGCCATGCACCTTCATCAAGATGCCTGTCCATCCACCTCAGGGATTCCTGACATATCCCACCCAGCTGGCTGAAGGGCAAACACATCGCCAGGGAAAACACCTTCCCAAGAAGTATACCTCTGGTTCCCAAGCGCATGTTTTTCATCCACCTGTCTTCAAGTCTTTCGGTTATGATAGCTGCAACTGTCCACTCAGCCGCACTATGCAGACATCAGTCTTAAGCCGCTACTTCCCAGCCTCGCTGAAAAACGGCTTCTAAACCGACACCGACGACGGGAGCTGCGGCTGCGGCCGGAGAAGCATCAGCCTCGCTGCGAAACACGCACACACAGAGCAAACCGGGAGACTTGCACCTATAAGAGCTACAGTCAGATGCAGCGCATCGGAAGGGGTATTCGTCCTCCCGAAGTGCAACAGGTTTCTCAACAC
>NW_009943531.1:0-207 GCF_000696875.1 Nestor notabilis
CCCCAAAGCCTTTGATGGGCGCCAGCACAGGAGAGATGAAAGAAGCTCCATGGGCCCCGCGTGTGACGTGTGTGACGTGTGTGCTGCATGTGCCATCTGTGCTGTGTGTGCCGCTTGTGCCACGTGTGCTGCGTGTGCTGCGTGTGACACATGTGCCACGTGTGCCGCGTGTGCCGCGTGTGATGTGTGTGACACAGGTGCCACGTG
>NW_009943531.1:504-841 GCF_000696875.1 Nestor notabilis
CAGTGCTGTGTGCTCAGGGCACAGATAAAAGCATCCAGAGCTAGGGTTGCTCCGCTGGGATGAATGTTGGGGTGCCTCGCACCTTGTACCCCTGGGATAAGGGCAGGGGATGCCCAGCTCCGTGCAGGATGAGGGCAGGGGATGCCCAGGTCCGTGCAGGATGAGGGCAGGGGATGCCCAGGTCCGTGCGGGATGAGGGCAGAGAATGTCCAGCTCCTTCGGGGATGAGGGCAGGGGATGTTCCACAGTGTCAGCCGGTGCCCCCTGCCCCACTGCAGCTGCAGTCCCTGGCCCCGGCGCGAACCCGGGGCTCCTGTGCCTGTTTCCCGCAGCGCTT
>NW_009943532.1:0-14518 GCF_000696875.1 Nestor notabilis
ATTCCTGCTCCATTCAGTAGCAGGCCTACATTTTCCCCAGCTTTCCTTTTGTTATTGATGGATTTGAAGAAGCCTTTCTTCTTGTCCTTGACATCCTTTGCCAGATATTATTCTAGAAAGGCCCTGACTCGTCGCAATTCTGCATACTTTGACAACGTCCCTATATTCATCCCAAGCAGCCTGTCACTGCTTCTGCCTCCTCTGTATCTCCTGCTTGTGTTTGAGTTTTATGTAGGATGAATTCCATTTTTTTGTTACTGTTTGCTACCAAACATTTCCTTTAAGTTTGTGACTGCACCTTACAGAGTGTAACTACAGGGAGCCATTGAGCAGGGAAAGGTCCCTTCTACTCTCTCTCCCCCCTTAAGCCTTCTCACCACTTTCCATCCATCACTTCCCACAATTAGAAAGCTGTGTGTAATCAATCATTATTTCTGACTTCAAGAAGGAGCAGGAATTCAGAGAGGCAAGGAAAGCAAGCCGGACCATCTCTTTAGGAACTCCAAGTTGCTTTGGATTAGGTGTAATGTCAAGTTGAACCATAAGGCCCCAAATTCATCATCATTTCAAACCTAGGTGATTCTGGATAATGTCTGGCATCCCTGTTGACCTGATTGAGTGATTATAATTGGTTGAGTGGTTGAGGAGAGTCAGGAGGCTGCCAGTGCTACATGATTGCTTTTCAGAGATGAAAAGTACTTAGGACTCATTGGTGGTATCCTGACTGTTGGGTTCTGTACAGCCTTACATGTAATAAAATACTGTTTTTTATGAACATTTTAGGAAGGGGATAACTTGAGTCATAATCACAAAGAGATAAGTATAAGCATGATTGTTTTGTATACATTTGCATTTAGAAACATGTGAAACTCTGTAAAAAGACTTCCAAAGTGCACAGTATTTTTAAATGAAAAAGTCATTGAATTGAGCCCCCTCATCAAGAGAGCTTCCAAGATCTCATCAGAATGGTGTGCAGAAAAGTAAAGGAAATGGCAACGATTTGGCATGTACAAGGTACTGTCTGTATCACAGCACCTTACACATGCAAATCTCGTATGGTATATTAAATATGAACTGCATCAGATTCCTGAGGTGCCCGATTAGTTTTAATGTTGGCAGGGTGTGGTTTTCCAGTTGGCTTTTGTTGGTTTCTACAACAAGAGTTCACGTTGCCCGAAGGAGATGACCTGCAACTTACCTTGTTGGCACCCGGCATTGTGTGGGCTGCACAGTGAGTGGAATCAGCTCACGGATCCTACGGGATGCTCATCTGGGGAGGGAGAGAAAGAGAAGAGAGGCAACCTGTTGTGGCACAGCAGTGTGACCTGAGCCGCCCCTTCTGGCAGCAACCCGGTTTGCCAAGATCAGCCCTGAAGCCACAGGCAAAGTCTTCTCTGAGGCAGAAGCGCTTCACTGCTTGTCTACAGGACCAGGAGCCTCCAGGGTGTTACATCAAAGTTTCTGCTTTGGGTTAGAAATGCTAGTGAAAAAGAACTGAAATTGTTTAATATATTTTTGATTAAAAGTGTTCATGATAACTGTACAGTTTGTTAGGAGTCTCCTTTGTTAGAAGCCTGATTAAATTTACTATGATAAAAGTGTTTGATTTTCAAGTGTCCTCTGTAAAGACCCAAGTTTACAATCACGGAATCGTATAATGTCTCTGGTTGGAAGGATCCCATAAGGATCATCAAGTCCAACTCCCTGCTCCTCACAAGACTACTTAAAACTAAACCATATGACTAAGAGTGTTGTTCAGACGCCCCTTGCACCGGTGCAGTGTAAAGTGGGACAATCTCCTCCCTCAACCAAGGTACTTGATGTACCTCAGGACATGGTTGGCCCTTGCTGCCACAGCACACTATTGACTCATAGTCAACTTGCCATCAACCCAAACCCCCAGGTCTTCTTCCACAGGGCTGCTCTCCATCCTCTTGTCCCCAAAATTGTATGTACCGCAGGATTGTCCCATCCCAGGTGGTGAATCTGGCACTTGCTCTTGTTAAATTTCATGTGGTTGGTGATTGCCCAGCTCTAATCCAGTTCTCTCCCTTGAGGGAGTCCACAGCTCCTCCTTGTTGAGTATTGTGAGCAAACGCTCCTGTGTCTCGTCTACGCTATTTATAAAAACATTAAAGAGAACTGAGCCCTGTTCCAAGTCACCCCACTCGTGACTCTGCGGAGCCCGATGTAACCCCACTTACTGTAACTCTCTGAGCCCAACCTGCCAGCCAGTATTCTTGGGTTTTTAAAATCAGCCAACAAACAGATCAGTAAGAGCTTTCAGCGGTTTGTTAGGTTGTCCTTGGCTTAAGCTGACTTTTGGGGGGTTTTTTAGTGGATTAAATTTTATTCCTGAACTAAGGAGAATTTTGAATTTTTTATAAGTGCTGTTTCTGTGAACGGTTTCATTCACATCCATGGGTCACAGGTAACTGCTTTTCCATTTCAGGACGTGTCATTATGTTGAACGTTCACATTTAACCTTTTGTGATGTATGCTTTCTGTTGATGTAAGTAGAATATTATGCCAGTCCCTTAACCTGAGTAAGGAACATGGCTTCTGGCCTTGCTTCCTGTAGAAACAAACATATACTTTGGATTTATTTCCTATCAATCAATCAGTGTAACAATTTGTCCTTGGTCTCGTGGGCAGCCTTGATGGGGCTCCTCAATGGGGTAGGAAGAGCATCAGTCGAAGGAACCAGAGGCTGTGCTGGAGGAATTTATTCACCACCTTAAGAGGTCCTGAAAACAAAACTTATTCCCAGTGCTCATCAATGTGCAGATACCCTTAAAATACAAAGGGAAGAGTGAAAGGAAGGAAAGGAGCATGGAAATGCAGTGCTGCCTACTGAGGATGGAGTGGTTCTGAGCCGATCTGTAACCTCACCGGGTGAGTTGGCAGCTTTGAGTGGGAAGGTGAGCAGTTAGGGTGGAAATCAGTGATAAAACCACTATGATATGAAAGGAGCTAATGCCACGTACCAGAGAAGGAGCAGTACCTTGTGACCTACTGCCTTTCTTCTTTCAGTGAGGGTGAGGATAATGTATTTCTCTAATATTGCTCACTGTCATGAAGGTTGTCCTGCTGTTTGGGGTAAAGTTAACTTTTGTCATAGTAGCCGGTGCTATTCTTTGGATTTGTGCTGAAAACGATGTAGATAGATAGATAGATAGATAGATAGATGATAGATAGGTAACACAGGAATGCTTTGACTATTGCTGAGCAGAGCTTACACAGAGCCAAGGCCTTTTCTGCTTCTCACCCCACCAGCGAGTAGGCTGGAGGTGCACAAGGAGTTGGGAGGGGACACAGGCGGGACAGCTGACCCCAGCTGTCCAAAGGGATACTCCAGACTATATGGTGTCATGCTCAGCATGTAAAGCTGGTGGAGAGGGCTGGGGGGAGTTTGCTGGGGCTGGTGGTGTTCAGGGACTGGCTGGGTATCAGTTGGCTGGTGGTGAGCAGCTGAGGGCTTTTATTGCTTTGGGCTTTTTTTGTGTTTGGGGTTTTTTTGTGTGTGATTCATTGTTGTTTTTTTTTTTTTTTTGCTTTACCTGTTAAACTGTCTATCTCAATCCATGGAGTTTTCTCACTTTTACCCTTCCGATTCTCTCCTCCATCCCACTGCGGGGTACTGAGTGAGCAGCTGTGTGGTGCTTAGGTGCCTATGAGGGTATAAGCTCCACTTGGAATAGAGGTACCACTTCTAATAATACAAAACAGAATTTGCAGCTTTGGTGACTGTATCTGAGTCTGTGCTGGTAGCAGACACTATAACCCATACCGTTGTCTGTGTATTTGGAGTGGAAGAATCAATTAGAAGCATTCCTTATAAGAAATAGTAAAAAATAATGAAGTAGAAATAATTCATGTCAAGCTGAAAAAACTAAACGAAGTCATATAGCCATCTTTAAACTTACTGTGTAACTTCTACGCTGGGTACAAATACAAGTTAGCTCCTGGTTCATTACAATCAGCTGTTAGTCTTCCCCAGACCTGAATGTCTCTAAGTCCATTCCAGAGCAAAACAAAGCTTTCTGAATGTTTTCCAATGCACTTAGAGGCTCGTGGTCCTGCAGCCCAGCCTACGTAAGGGAAATGGATGTGCCGCCCTGCAGAGGTACCTGAACTAGCTCCAAACGAGCTGCTTGACCACTATAATGCACCACCACCACAGCACTGCTCCCCAGGGCACTGCACTGAGTGTGCTCACTTGGCTGAGCCTGGTCAGAGCTCCTGCCCCGGGCTGGAGGCATTGCCACTGTGTAAGGGAGAGCAGCACCAAGCACAGGGGATTTATCACCCCCTTGCACAGACAAACGTGCCTCTCACTTTTTTCTGAGTAAAACCGAGCACAAGGAGAGGCCTTCACCCACTGACGAAGCTTCCAGCTGAGAACTAACAATAAACAGTGGTGGTGGGACGTGGGAAGTGTCGCTATTTACATTGCTCATTTTGAACCACCCGGAGCCCTTGCAGGAGCAGAGTTCACAGTGCCCCAGCAATAACACCTTTAGCCTTAAGTTATCTTTGGGTTTTGTATAAGGTCATGGGGAAGAGATATGGGAGAGATACATCTTTCAGCTCATCTGTTTTGAGGTTTAAGGGGAGGTAACATGAAAGTTCACTCTGAAGATAAGATAGTTTAGACACACTTAAGAAATCTGTGTTGAATAGTCAGCTTGTTTTGTTTTAAGCAGAAAGTATTAAGAAGGAACTAACAACCTATGGAGAACTTTTATCATCTAATATTCCACAAGACAGTGCACTTTGGGATGGTACATATGCTGTATCTCAGGATTAAGTGTAACAACTACTGGTAGCCATTTCTCCATGAAAAACACTCACATATGCTCCAAAAAGGACACAGAAGTAAGGGCACAGTATTTTGTTTCTGAGGATCCTGGTTCCCTGTTTTTGGAAATGCAAGTAAGAATGGAAGGTCCCTGGCATTGTTTGAGCAACCTTCCAATACCTAGAGGAGGACTGTAAGAAAGCTGGAGAGGGACTTTTTACAAGGGCATGTAGTGATGGTACAAGTGGGAATGGCTTGAAACTGAAAGAGGGGAGATTCAGATTCAGATTAGATACTGGGAAGAAATTCCTCCCCGTGAGGGTGCTGAGGCGCTGGCACAGGTTGCCCAGAGAAGCTGTGGCTGCCCCATCCCTGGCAGTGCTCATGGCCAGGCTGGATGGGGCTTGGAACAACCAGGTCTAGTGGAAGGTGTCCCTGCCTGTGGCAGGGGGTTGGAACTAGATGATCTTCAAGGTCCCTTCCAACCCAAACCATTCCGTGGTTCTATGGTTCTGTATTATGGACCATATGGTCCTGGGCAAAGTATTAACAAGTCAGCATCTTTCCTCCAGAGCTTTAAGTCCTGGCAGGCTGGTGGTTATAATATACTTAAGCACAACAGGCGTTCGGCTGCTAGGAAAGCAAACACTGCCCAAGCCACCACAGCAGCCCGCCAGCTGGAAGCATCCCATGAGCCACCCACTGGCCCACACGATGGGGTATGATACTACTTTGATCAGCCTTCATATACACAAGACTTGTTTGTGCTAGAAAAGTGACTTATGTGGTGAATACCACCTCTGGGAGTAAAAGACCTTTGCTTATTTTATCCTGAGAAATACAAGCAAGTAACTGCTGGTTAACTTCATTTTCTTTGGTGTAAGCCAATACTCATGTGGCCATTCCCTCCCTTACTTCTAGCTGCTTTTATTTCCAAACTTCTATAGCCCCAAGACGGGCAGGCTTAGTTAAATTTGCCAGGCTTTCTTGGTAAAAAGCATCTATTATTTCATTAATTACCTTTCTTCAGGTGGTCAGAAAGCCAACGGCCTTAGCATTTACTACCTTAACTGCTGGATGTCACTATTAATGCAACTAACAAATCTCTGTCCTTCATTTAAAACAGTGGAAGTGCATTAGAATTTAAAATAGCTCCTGTTCCATATACAAGTTCAAAGCGACTTTTGAGGCTACCTACTACTTCGCAGTTTTTTGCCAGCCTGCCTAACAGAACCACCCAGCATCTGTCTTCCTTTCTGTAGGAGAACTTCAGGAACTATTTTGGGGAAAGGAGGGAAACAATAAAAATAAAAAAATCCACATCCACAGGAATTGTGTATTTGTTGTACTGATATATTCCAGGCTTGTGTGGTTTTTACATTTATATAGTTTACATTTTGCTTGACCCATAAATAACACTTGCAAGATTAAGAGGGCCATAGAGAGTATTTACATAGCCCCACCATGCATACAGAGCTTTTAATACCTAGTAGACAAAATTAAGCTGTTTTGCACTAAACATTTTTCCTTATTTTTCAACTTAAAACCCCTGACTAAAATACAAGCAATATTTCATCCATAATGCTGCTGTTAAACCCCTAACAAATCTAGTTCGATATTGTAACAAACTTCTTCAAATTCAGGGATATAAAAATATTCAGCTTTTAAAATCTTAACTGTACAATATGTACATTAGTATTTGCACTGTTAAATTATGAATACATTTAAGCCTATGAAATACTACATTATAAATATCAATGTTTTTGATTTAGAATTGCAGCTAATACATTTTAAAACCTGGATAATGCATTTGAAAAGACACAATTCTGGAGCCTAATACTTTAAGCCCTTATGAAAATATTTGTTATGTAAGTAGATTCATTGACTTAAATGGGGTTACATGCCTGAGCAAAGGACTCCAGCAGTTGCACCTCTCTCCTTCACTGCTGGGGGCTGGGGGGCATGGCATAAAAGACATCACCACTCATTGGCAGCTAAGTCCAATTCCAGCAGCTGAATTAACATCTTCCTTTACACAGGCACAAACGCCCCCCAACCCTTACAGAGGGATGGAATTCTTAAACAACTGTGGAGGGGAAACATGGAAGTTAAACGTATAAACCATTTACTGATGCTTTTGGATGCATCAAGGCCTCAAGCATTTCCGCTCCCACATTCTGATTTTGCCTCCTTCATAGTGGACTCTTTGGAAAAGGAGAATTTTCCCATATGAAAAACCAACATAAAATCCAGTTTTAGTAAGGAAACTTGAGGGAGGAACAGGGAGCTTTATCAATGAAGGGCGGGCACAGTATAGAGCCTTCTTTTTCTTGGCAGTACAAAGAAAAAGTCAAAGATCACCCTGTGTGGATATAGCTACAGCACAGGACTGACGACTTCATTGATTGATCTTTGCTGAGTTCCCCCCCTCTCAGATAATTCAACATAAGTGAACAGCGAGCATAAAATAAATTGTCTGTATCGAGAACTGCAGTAACAGTATTTTGACAGCTGAAACATAGTATGCAAACCTAGCAGTATCTGAGCAGATCATCATTTGGCATGGTGACATTTCTGAACATTACTTGTACAATGTAAACTCTGGCGGGGTTATCATTTACACTGGCAAAGCGTTAAGAACCGTAGCATCTTGCCTAAGTACAATTATTAATATAAAAAGATGTGGTTCAAACTGTAGCTACCGAGCTGACTGGTCTTCCCAACTGTTAAAACAAGTTAAGAAATGATGCAATTTTTTCCTTTGTGTCCCCTCTTCTTCTTTGATTTGGTTGTCCTTTGTCCAAACTGAGAACTAGATAATGCAGTAGTTGGACCAGAAAGGTCATCTGTATAGTACGGATACCTCAGTGATCGTGGCTGTGGAATTGGCTGTCCCAGAAAATATCCTTCCTCTTCAGAATCTGATGAGGATGATGAAGTTGAACACCAGGAGTCATCTTCCTCACCGTACAACCCAAAGAATTTATCCACCACCTGATTCCGCAGTGCATAATCAGACCTACTATGTGCATACTGCCCATACAGCTCCGCATTCTGCATATACGCCCGAAGCTCACGCGAGCTTCTATTCTGAATAAATTTTTCATGATCCTGAGGGGAGTAATAACGAAATCTCTCTCTTGGAGAGCATCTTCTCTCTGCAGCCAAGTTAAGTGCATTGTCTGAACGAGACTTCCTACTTCTTCTGCGATGATGAGAAGGTCGATTTCCGCGCTCTTCAAAATGGTAAACGCGCCTACGAGTCCTTTCACTCATTGGAGGCTGACGTATTTCAAGGTTCTCGTAACTTCCATTATCAATAACATCATCTGAAAACTTCACTTGCTGAGGTCTAGACTGGGATTTAGATCTTCTCAGGACGGGCATATGCACTGGCTTGTCCTCTGGCAAGACCTTTTCCTGACACAACTCTGAGCTCAGGCTCTTCAAGGACTCCGTGCTCCGGTGGAGCATTGAAGAATTCAGAGTTCCCATGTTGCTCATCTTCTCACAGTCCTCTACCTCCAGTTCTTGGAAAGTTTGCAAAGAGTACAAAGATGGCCGTGGTTTGCCTTCTCCATCCATTGAAGCCCCTGTGGTGGGAATGGAGGAAAGAGGGAAAGGAAAATGAGAGCACAATCGAAGAGGTAAGTATTGTAACAAAATATTCAACATTTCTTTCACTAAAGCAGACCTTATTGGTGGGTTTTGGAACTATTACCAAAAGGATTAGCTTCATAAAAGAATAAACTTTGTTTTGACTTAAAACATTTAAGTATGAGCTCTGATTACTAAAGAATTAGCTAACGTTAGGACATCAAGAGTGGAAGAAGTTTAATGAGTTTAAAATTTTTAAACAGCTCTAACACGTATACAGCTAAGCCTCTGAAGAGAAAGAATTACTTAAAGTTACATTTTGTGCTTGCCTTTTTTAAGGCTAAAATATTTCAAGTTCCTTGTATTGCTAAATTGCTTTGCAGCACCTCTAGTTCCTCCTCCTCCCATGCCCCTTGAACTGAGCTCCCCATGTCAGTTCCTTCGTTACTGCTTGGGCAATGCAGCATGTGATCGGGCCTGAGCTACACAAACAGCTGCAATACTTCAGGTTATAGGAGGAAAGGGAAAGGAATGGAGAAGAGGACAGGACAACTTGTAAATGGGTCCCTCATACCTAACTCCCTGGGCTTTTTGTAGGGCAATAGGAAAGTTAATACACACACTCATGCATACATACACAGACACTTGCATATCTGACTTTTATAGCTTTGGCTAATTTCAATCACATTTGACAGGAAGGTTCACAGAAGTGGTTTATCAATTTCTCTTCAGCCAATGGAGATAGATAACCTCATAAACATCATTTCCTACAGCTAAGAAGTTTACCATCCTCCCAGATTTTCTCCATATTTTTACAAGCAAGGAAATCAACTAAAGTGTTTTGCAGATCAATATTATCCTAGTATATAATGCAACTTCTTGCACTTAAGGTATGGAAAAAAATTAATTTAATTTGCTTAAAGCGTGGTTTGTATATAACAAATACATAGTTCAAGACCATTTTTACTCTGTTTAACATTACGGATTTTTTTAATAAGCAAAGAGAATTCAAAAGGAAAGGAGAAGAATATAAATAGAACGTAAGTAGCAGAAATGTATCTTGTAGAAGGGTATGTGCTTGATAAAAGCAATTGTCTACTTTACACGCACCTCTCGCTACTAAGGCTTTTTATAAATCACAGATCTGGAAAGTCTCAGTTCAAAATACTCCAACGTTCACGCTTTGGTTGACCTCTCCCTCAAAACCACTCATTTTTTCCCCCATTACCTGTTATATTAGACAAAGCCAAAGAATCCATTGAGTCTCGAACGCTTTGTTCTTGCTGCTTCAGGTCAGACAAACATTCGAGCGAACCTCCATACCACGGTGTTTGGTCGTGTTTGTATCCCGATGCCCCGTGCTCCATGTCTAGCTCCTGGATTTTCCTGCTGCTGGCAGGGCCTGGGTGGCTGCCGTACGCAGAGTCACCCAAGCCATCTTGCGACTGGGCCCAGTACATGTCTGACTGATACTTCTTACTTGCCAGGCTTGGATTATTTTTTTTCAAGTCCAGCTTGCTCTTGACCATGCTATCAGAAATCCAGTGTTCACTTGATCTAATGTCTACTTCAGCAGGCTGCTGGAAGAGGCCTTTATCACCAAACTTCAGAAGAAGTTGAGTCATGTAGTCTTCATGTTCAGCCCATTCTTCAGGGTCTTCAGGCATTTCCTGCTCCACTCTTCCTTTCCAGAAGTCTTCATTAACAAAGCTTGCCTCTTCCCTTGAAAGGCTTAAATCATCCAGCTTACGAGAAAGCGTATCATCAGCATTGTCTGAAAGGCCAGGGAACTTGTAATTGAGGGCTGGCGTCAGGAGGAGAGACTGGCGGCACTGGTCGGCTGATCGGCTGCTTTTTCCCATGCGGACGCTCCTCCTGGAATCTCTGGATCGAGCAGATTGAAATGCAGAGTCAGAAGAGTCGGAGGCATGAACATCCTCTCCCAAGCTGCAGGTTTTTGAACAGTAAATCTGGCCTTGCTTTGGAAGGAAAGGGCAGCCAAGCAAAGAAGTCTTGCACTGAGCACAAGAAAAGCAAGTCTCTGTGGCATGCCAGTGCTGTCCATCATAGGTCATCTGAGCATGGTCAACACCTGGAAAGGGAGAAAAAGCAATCCTTTAGGTTTCTCTAAGAAAATTACTCGCAGAATCCCCACTTCTGGAATGGGAAATCACTTCATAAGTTGGCTTTCCCTTAATTTGTAAGGAAGTGCAATGTTTAGAAAGGACATACTTACCAATGTGCTCCCCACACGTCTCACAGTATTCTGCGTAGAGAGATTCAAAACAGTTACAGCAGAATGGTCGCCCATCCTTCATGATGTATCTCTGTCCACCCAGGATTGTTTCACACTCGAGGCAACAGAAGTGCTTCATGTGCCAGTGGCGACCCTCAGCTTCTGTGCACTCATCAGCAAATATGATCTTTTCAGAGATAAAAAGTAAACTTTTAGTTGAGTGGCCAAAACCTCACCTTTGGGAGTTAGCATGTGCAAAACATCCCAACTGTGCAGTTCACATGCTAAATTTAGTTTTATTTAGCTGTCTTTTGAATACCAAGATAGAAGCAACAATCTCCCATAGCAACTATGGCATTCTGACCTTTCCTATAACAAAAAACAAAAAAAAAACCCCAACTTTATTTTTAATGCAAAAAAGAAACAAAAAGAACATACGAACTCAACCAGCAGAGAAGTTGCTATCAGGATGGTATTCGGGAATATTTGTACAGATCCTTCTTCTAATTCTATCTACAAGATTCAATTCTGAATACAAACAGGTATGTGCTTTCTAAACACCATCATATCGCTTGCAATAGTGCCTGTTTGACAAGAAATGAAACACCCCTCAGCCTTCAAACACATCTATGCAGCAGAGTCCTGACTTGAACGAATGGATGTGAAGTCAGTGATTGCCCAGGTGATGCAGTCTGTTGACTGAACAACAGAAGCGTAGATCGGCTATACAATGTGAATTCTTTACCTCATCGCAGGCTGAACACCGAGGTTTGAGGAGTTCAGCGTGGTGTCTGCCACAATGAATTTTGCCATCTTGGTAGAAGTAGATAAGGTCAACGAGCAGCTCATTACACGTGAAGCACACAAAACACGAGGGATGCCAGCACACACCAGGCCCAGCTCTCGAGGCAAAAACTGCAACTTCACCGCCGTTTACTTTTGTACCACACTAGGAACAAAACAAGAAAGTGAACACATTTCCCATCCCCAACTACCAGCTTCTAGCATTTAAACTAAGTTAAAACACCAAATCCAATAATGCAGGTTTTATCTGAAAAATTCTGACAAGGGACGAAAAAAATATTTTCAATTTTGGTCTGGACAAACTGTGTGTCAACAAACCTCTTGTGCATGGAAGTTTACTTCATACATAATGATGTTTTTAAGCATATGCCTGTTTTTCATGTGTCATTACTTTAGTGTGAGGCAGCAGCAGGAGCTTTTTGAGTAGGAAATCTATCAAAGGTTGAGTTAATTCCCAGTATCAAAGGTTGTGTTTTGCTTAACCAAGCACTGCCTTATTTCTATTTACATGCAGTATCAAAAATAGTCTTTGGTTTTGTTGGGTTTTTTGGTATTTAGAGAGAGACGAGCTTACATTTAATATTGAGATACTGTAGTTTTACATTATTCAGCCCGCTAGTGGGTTTGTGGCACCAGCCTTATTACCTGTTCACACACTGCATGCATCACTGCTCTTGAGAGTAGTTTAATAGTGCCTCGGCCAAGCGCCTCCTTTTTGCGCTGAGAACTGAACATCTGCAGTTCCTTCTTTTCTTCTTCACTTAAAGACTGGCAGTATCTCACCTTCCAGTGAAAACACAGGAGAACTTATTTTAGATACTGAGCTCTTAAAGTAACAGATTAGTAAGTGCATATATGCAAGAAATTCATCAGGCATGCTGGCAATCATCACTAAACTTCTACAGCTTGTCTCCTCTATCATCTTAGTATTTAGCTAATACGTCATAACACAAAGTTAGTATAGAGAGACATTTTGTGCTACAGGGAAAAAACCTCCCATGCTGAACTAAGTTGGCCAGGGAAGAACTAAGATTTTAAAAAGCCAACCCAAAACCTGCTGCTACCCTAAAATCATGGAATGAACCTAAATCAGCCATAACATTGTCCTTTAGATTTATGGTTAAGTGCCCACAACTAAGTACTGCAGTATACACAAGATCTTAAGTATTGACACCCCCGCCCCCTTTCCTTACAAAGAGCTTGTTTGTTATTTCCACTTCTACTCCAAATTGCACTGCATATCTGAGATGCAAACCTTTTACTATCACAAAGCATCCTTTTTGTGTGCTACAATGCAATTCCAGGAATTTGTAGGTTCCTGGTAATTGGTGGGTGGCTGCAAACACTATAAAACCAACTTGTGTTAAGTTTATTGCAGTGACACCAGCCTCCCTAACAAGCAAAGGCAGTGTCCTTCCAGACAGCTCTTATCTGCACACAAGCCAACCGGACAGCTGAACAATGGGCTCAGTGTACACACCGTCCTGCTTTACAGGTCAGATGCCACTGCAGGTCACAGTTTAAGCTTGTAATAAAATACACAGGTAGGTAATTCTCCACATAAAAGCCGCCAGGGAGACCTGAGCCCTGACAGTGCATCCTAAATTCCGTATTTACCTCATTATCATGGGGTGGCAGCTGATAGAGAAGTTGTTTAATTCGGTGTTTCTCTCCAGGGCTGTTAACGTAAGGGACCTTCTCCTCTGGCAAACAGGCAAAATACAGCTGGACCTGACGAGGAGGAACACAGAGTTCAGACTGAGGGACACACATCACCCAAACACTGCAAGCATCCTTCAGCTACTGTTTTATCTCAGGTCTCATTTACAAAGGAAGAAGGTTACGCTACATTAGACCTCTGACAGGGTTTGTGCTGAAAATACGAGACCCACATGAACCAGCTCAGCAAACCTGAATTGTCTCTGATAAAACTAGCACCCAGCTGCTGAATTGCTTTTCGGGAATGCAATTTGCAGTGACAATTGGGGGGGGGGGGCTATCATAAATTATGCACATTTAATGTTCTCATTATTCCCACCCCCTTCAGGGCTGGTCAACAACCCTGTGGAAATTCCAAGTTTCCCTCTGCAATTTACCACACAAGGCATGAAGCTTTCCAGAAAACAGCCACTATATAAACAGATTTAATTTGCTCTCTGCATTTTACACATTGTTGAGACAAAAGCTGTTTTGTAGTCTCCTGCTGATCAGGTTCACCCCAAAGCATCAGCTTTCATTGCTTCCATGTGGGCTTTGGTAGGAAGGTGGAAACATCCTTCCCTTGGGAGGAGGCTGGATCCAGCCACATTTCAATCAGATGCAAATTAACTACCACATTTTCACAGGCTTTTGATGAAGAAAATAATATTAAGTGTACACGCTTATCAATCTTCACTCTTTTCCTTTTTTTCCCCAGAAGAAAATGATGACAGGAAAGCTGTAATGAACACCATGACAAAGCCCAATGGCAAAACATATTTTTGTGGAACAGTTACAGATTTATTGTTTTTCCTATGCAGTTTCCAGCTTGTCACGAGGCCTGGGGCTGTAAATAAGAGCAGACTATAGGCAAAAATATTACTTGCCATCCAGATTTAAATAATGCTCAGGTCAACAGCTTATTACTGTGCAAGACAGATGAAAAAGAAGCAGTAATCAGTCACTTGACTCAGGAAGCAATCAAAATGACATGGGACAGGTTGTACAAAACATGACTTGGTCTTCATTTAGCCGAAATTTAAACATCAGAAGTCTGCTGTAAGCCCACTTGCTACTGAGTTTATTTCAAGAAGCTGCAGGAAAAGATAACAACATGCAGTAAGAAGTGACGCTTTAAAGATGCTTTATGCCCTTTTCTTAAGTTTACTGCACGACCCTCAAAACAAGTCACTCTTCTTGGGAAAAAGTCTTTAGTGAGTTTGAGCTATCTGGATTGTGAGGGTATTTTAGGGCATTTAATTGTCCTGGCAGAATGTTAGCTTGCTGTTTGCCTTCAGGTCTGATTCATCAGGATTCTTCTATATGCTCAAGTAAGTGATAAAAAGAGTTTCCCTAAAAATAGCCCATCATTTGCCATTCCT
>NW_009943532.1:14549-20891 GCF_000696875.1 Nestor notabilis
TTCATGATGAAGAAAATCTCTGCATAACAAAAAGGAGACATCTTCTGCACCGTTACAACTACGGACTGTATTAGCTTGCCAGCTGAAGGAAAGTTGTTCCGACTCCATCAGCAGATGATACAGTCTGTCCGCTTAACACTGAAGTCTGAGATCTGGGCACTACTGAGTGCACAGCTTCAGCACAGTTGGCAATATTATCAAGTAAATGAATTCCATGAGGGGGCCATTTTGATCTCCCATAGCAACTTGCTCATCAACAATTTCACTTTTATTTCCATTGCCATGATATTTGTGATGTGATAAAAGAAAGAGCGAAGAGGGGAAGGAACAGCCCAAACAACTCACGAGTGTCAGCTCCACAGACTGTACAAGTGAAATCCTGGCATGAACAAATGGCAGTTGTAAAACTACTTAAACAAGCGTAAAATACATTACTACTTGTTACAGTGACAGAACACTTGAGTTTATGTGCGCTGTAGTAATATACATGTTCTAGATGTCAAATTATTTAAGAGTTGTACAAGCGGAGTAAAGTACTAGCCAAGCAGCACAATGCCACAAGGTATGCTCTGAGCTCTAACTTAACCTAATAACTTATTTCAAAGAGAAATTTCTATGCTGCTTTTAGACTTGACAATACCTACCTCTGTGACATGTATTTATTGAAAGATCTTGACTGGAAACTTTATTTGGAGCATGAAACTCCTCAGTGTTGAGGATTTTAGGCTCCCTAAACACAGCCTTATTGGAATAGGAAACAAAACAGGAAGTGAAGAGTTCTAGATGAATTTAAGTTTTAAGCTTTGCAAGAACTGAATTAGACATGTAGGAGCAGTGTGTTGCTCCCTCAGACAGTCCTTACTAGGGTTACTGTAAAAATGCAGCAGCAAATGGTACCTGCTCTGGTCTGAGGCCTGGGGGGACCCAGGCATATTCTTCCAAAGCACAGCCAGAGTCATCGTCAGATGTTGAGCTTCGCTGACACCCAAAAACTAGATTATTGGCTTTGGGCTCCATCTCCAATGGCATAAGTGTGAAGTGTTAAATATTTCAGCCACAGCTCATCAAGCAATTGATCTGGAAAAAGAGATTGACAGAGTTTTAATAAATCTGAACATTATCAGTGTAAATGATCTTACAACGGTTTAGTATTCCTTGTGTTGCCCAGACAAATAAATGACTGAAGCGTCGCTACAACTCGCTACAAGCAATTCAGAAGTGCTTAAAATTATAAAAATACAACTACTCAAGAAGAAGAAAACTCGACACACACACTACCATGTGTGGCAAACACAATGTGTTTCAGGATTAACACCTGTCATCTTTTACACTTTGGCTCATTTCACATCACATGTTACATGTAGGTATATCTAGGAAGACTCACTGAGCAGGTATTAACAAAAGGAATGACACCAGGTCTTCCTGAAGTCATTACGACCACCAATCTAGTAACACAAAAGACGCAACAAACACTTGTCAAAAACTAAAGAAACTGTTAAGGAAAGACGGTTGTGCAAGTAGCATCCTGTTTATCACAATCCAGCTGGATTCCTCTGACAACTTTGTTTTAGCTGTATCTGAGCGGAAGGGCAGTGGTCCAGTTAAATATCTGAAATCCAATTAGGCCAGATTAGGCTCTGTAAAATACATCACGATTGTTCTGTTAATGTAAAATGCTATGGGAAGATGCTTCTCTTGATCCATGGAGCCTGCAAAGCTTTGTATCAGTTGGATCATTTTGAGTCACAACTGGCAAAGGCGGCTCTCACCACCATCTGTAGCATTCTGCATTTAAAAGCTTATTAAGATGAATATTTTACACTAACTTTAACAGAAGTTCTTAGGAAACTCACACCAGGAATAACAGTGAAATGCAGACAACCAAAAGCAAGGAGTATGTATCCTGCCATGACAGACACCCTGACCACTGGGTTAGAAACAAGTTGGCTTTTACAGTACAACATTACATATGAGCTGTGCCTTCCCCATTTTAGGCAATTCTTTCACCTATTCTTCTAAACACAGATGTAATTTTGTCAGTGCTAGATCTGAACTACAGAAAATTTTTCTCTCCTTGACATACAACCTTGCTGGTGGGTCTAAAGGGGAGAGCAATCTAAAAACTTCCAGTGGGTCCCACATTACATTTCCAGTCTCATCACCACTATATTAGAGAAAGCAAGTTACTGCTAGACCACAGGTGAAAGAAAGGTTTAAGACTGTGTAACCAAGAATTCTGCTATTACTCAAAAGGCATTTCTCCTCCTTGAAGTGTGAGGAACCAGCTGGTGCCAGGCAGTGTTGATTCAGTACATAAACCCAAACTAGCTCCATAAAAAGTGGCCACGTGCATCCAAAGCTACAAACTCAGAGAAATTACTATATTCAGTATTACGCACCCTTATCTGCCCCTGTTTTCAATATGTCTATACATTCCCATACCCAATAAAAAGAGATGGGATTACTTAACTCTTCCACTGGCTTAGTGCTCAAAAAAATTAACTGGTTTATTAACTTCATTCCAGAAGCTTCTGCTTTGAAAACATTTTTGGTGCGCTGCTAAGATGCCAACACAGTTTCACTGAGTAGCTACACTGCAACAGGAGATTCATTTAATATTTGATGGGGCAGGCAAACCTGCCAAACTCCCCTTTGAGAACAGGCTTTTTCTACAAAGCTTGTGAGTTGTCAGGCAAACTTCTGAAATCTTAGTCTAGCTGAACAACTTAAGGTTAGCAAAACAGCTTCCGAGCTTAACACCACCATATTACAATCTCTGTCAAGGAAGGTGAGTAAACACAAACTCAAGTCCTAAAAGATCAGTGCTGGATATATAAAATAGAAAGACAGACATCCAGGTACATACTAGATCTCTTGAATTAGTTTCCTTCAGAAACAAATGATAACACAAGTGATATAAAACTGTTTCCTGTCTCCACATACTAGTGGAAATGAAGACAAGCGTCAGGTACGGTTCTGTTACTATTTGTATAAAACTAGGGTGTGAAGGAGGAAGAACAGAGGAATACTGTGATGCAGTTAAGAAATGACTAGGGGAAAAAAAAAGCAACAGTGCTCAATGTTGCAGAGAGAGGGAGATGCTCAGGCTGGCAGCTTGTGTCCTGCATCACCTATACCAAAATAATTCTTCAGTATAAAACCACTGTGAGTATCACTGAGAAGCCCAAGTCCTTCCAAGATGATCTTGGCAGCAGATGAACTGTTTTACAATTTCCCTTCAGAAGGAGGTAGATACCTGGTTTACAATAATGTGCCACTCACTGACACCTAAAGTGGTATTTCCAATTCTTACAGCACTGCTAAGGACTTGCATTGGTCAAACTGTCACTTTTCAAGAACTGACTCCTGCCCAATAACCCAGGAATGAAAGGAGTCACTTGGTGAAACACCCTTGCCAACACTTCGTTAGGCAGCCTGACCTCAACTGCACCACAGAGAGCAGATCTCAAATGTAATTTAGGCAGAGAGACAGGTTCAGCTCTGCCAGTCCCCAGGCGCTCACGCAGGGTGCACCCGGCTCACCACATGGTACCCAACACTCGCAAGCACACCGGTAATTGAGTAATTGCTTCATATCGATTGTTCAAAAACCTCTCTGCATAGGATCAAAGGTTAACTTCTGACTCACTTTCTTCTCTTGAAAGACAAGGAAACCAAAATCTGAATGCATGAAGACTTGTTAACTTTTCTGAGGATTTTTGAACACTAAGGCTACATGCTACTTCTGTGTGGCTGGATAATGTGGGCATTTCAAGAATTGCAAAGGTATGTAAGTGCAGGAGCACTGCCCAATTCCAAAGGAAGACAAGGCACTGGTACAAGAGAGACCACGCTGCTTTTCCTCAGAGACTGATCCTGCCTGGGCCACCTTTGAGCCATTCATTTCAGACAGCACATGCTCCAGCTCCAACAAGAGGAAAACATGCACCCACAGGCCCATTTCCCAGTGGTACAGGGCAGGTTGAGAGCATGGCTGGTAGAGAATAAAGGAAAAATATACCTTACCTCCAACTATAAAATGCAACTTTACAGTCAGGGTGCTCGTCCCCAGATACGGTGATTGGAAATGTTTAAAGTGAAGTTCATAAATCTCAGTTAACTGAGCTTACTCGAGGGACAGCATTCACTTTAAAAGAAAAACACTACCAAATAGCTAATCATAGAATCAAAGAGCAGTCTGGGTTAGAAGAGACCTTCAAAGGTCATCTAGTCCAATCCCCCTTAATGTTAAGCCAGCTATAAAATGACTGACAGTATACCATATATTATCAGCATGGCCATGTCACAGATACTGCAGTGTTGCTGAGCGTAACGTTTCTACACTGGCCCAGCTTAACAGCAGGCTATCTGCACAACTATTTTAGCAATTGCTTGTTTAGGAGTTCTTCTTCCTCTCCTGCTCCAGTGTAATTTGGTTTGCATTTTAAAACAACAGGGTTCTTCCTCCCTGCCCCCCAACCGCACTCATCCTTCAAAGTGATCTGTTTAAAATCATTACATCCTAAGGAGAATTCAAATGAATATAAACAACAGCTGAAAAAATAAATGCTTTCCGAGGGATGAGTAGAAAGGTGGTCTTTCTACTCCTGCCATGACATCTACCAAACACAGCAAGGAAGTTTTGTTTTGCTTTCTTGAAGTCTGTGGAACATTTTGAGGTTTCGGCTCTGTTCAAATACTACCTCTCAAAAAAAGCTTCACAGCCTACAAGGAGATATTTCACTGGCATCTTGACAACTGTGAATAGCATTATTGAATTAAACAGCTAAATTAGATTTAAAAAGAAAAGCAATTAATACATTTTTTTCCACTGATGTATTAAAAAGACTATATTACGATCAAGTTCTTAGAAGTGAAGGCAAACTACACTCCTAGTTACAAACCTCTTGGTACACAAAATACTAGGATATCAAACTTAGAGCAAAGCTATTGCTGAAGACCATAGGAAGTTTATCCCAGTGCTCGGATTTCCAGCTCGCTGATTATGTTCCCCCCTGACCAGATAGAAGAGGTCAGGATTTGTGAACACAGTCAGACAAACATCTCCTCGCCCATCCCCTGCTGTTTTACTCTGTCCTGCAGGGCAAATTGTTTTAACAACTTTTTTGTTAGAAGGCTTGTTAACAAGGCTATAGGGGATACAAGATGCATATCACATGCATCCATTCACAATGAAGGCTCAACGAGTTAAGATTAGCATGGCCAGCCCATTCACCTGCTTATTTAATCCCTGGTGCACGATAACTACATGAGAAGAGGAAGGGTGTAATACAGCAACAATAAACCACCATAAAATAACTATTAGTAGTTTAATGACTATTTCCAATACGTATCACCTAAATAATCAGAAAGTCCCATTCCCTAGCTACAGGATAAGTAATGTATTGAGTAATGAACTACCCAGAGCAGCAAGGAAAGAAACTAAGCCTGTTCAAACAGACCTTTAGATGGACCCTAGAAGTAAGAACTTCTTTCCCTTCCCTTAGCCGCCCCATACGGACCAACAGAAGAATTAACGGCCTTCCACTTCTAGCATGCCAGCACAAAGATCACTTTTCCAACTGGAGGTTGGAGGATGCTTCTCAGGGTATTTTCTGGTGAGGAGCCGCACTGCACAGACAGGCTACCTGCATCAACAAAAGGAGGAAGCGCCGTGACAAAGCATCGCCCCACGCCAACACATCTGATTTGGGTGTATTATGCTTGGCACGGTGTTGCAGTGATGGAAATACAAGCACATGCTGCAGCAGGGCAAGAACTAAACCTCTAGCCCAGGAAGCGGTATTCTCACAGATGCTTTCCCCCTTCTCTCCTTAAGAGAGGGGTGTACCGATTTAGAAAGACAGAAAACTTGCCTTTTACAGTCTCCCATTGATTTTTTTAATTCTATTTTAAACAGCAGCCAGACTTTACTCCAATGTACACACAGACTCAGGTTTCACCCCGTCACCTGTTGGCTCCCGAACAACACCCTTCTTTGTTAGGGCTCACAGCCCTCATTTGAGACAAGTTTCCAGAGAAAACACTTCAAGAAAGCGTTCAATAAGTCACAAGACGGGAGCTGTAAAAAAAAAAAAAATCCCAAAATTCCGCGCATAGCCCAGTTTGCTCTGACAGCCACCCTGAGCCGGCCGCGCTCATCCCAGCGCACCCCGGGCGATGCCGTCCTCAGCAGGCAGCGCTCGCCGGGATACATGGGGTCTTCCCGTCCTGCCCAAGCTCCAAGGACGCTGCGGTGGGCCAGAGGTGCCCCACTCTCCCCGGACACCCCGCCCCGGTGCCGGCTCCGCAAAGGCACCGGCGCCCACCGCGACTCTCGGG
>NW_009943533.1:0-498 GCF_000696875.1 Nestor notabilis
ATCCTTCTGCACTGAAAAGGGAGAAACATCAGCTTTCAAGATCTTAGTGTGATCTACCATAGGTATCCAGTGTCTATTGTGATACTTTATAAACAGAAGATTACCTAAATGCAAGTGGGAAATGATAGCAGGCATCCCAGCCATCTGCAAACAAAGCTGTCTCAAATCTGAGTACCAACAGAGTGATTTGTTTGTAATAGGGCTGAGTGACTGATATGCATTTGTTCCCCTTGCATTTGCTGGAATACGTTGTGCAGACTGCCTGCAGTTCTCAGCATTTCTTCATTATGCCTTTCTGAACTTTCTTACCATTTCTATACAGAAATGAAGTGTCAAATGTATATCTGGCCAGTCTGTGTATTTAGATGAGTCCCTTCTCTTTTTATTCCTCTCTCCATCTCTGGGTTTCAATTCTCTCTCTCTCTGATACTTACCTGACCAAGAAGACAGAAAGGTCATGCAATGGCTGCATTTGTATAAGCCTTTTCTTTCTCCTGG
>NW_009943534.1:0-396 GCF_000696875.1 Nestor notabilis
AGCACCTGCCCCACAGGAGGGTGCTCCTTTGGGGTACCTGCTCCCTAAATATGCCTCTTCCACTGGGAAGCTGCTGGGAATGAACCTCCATGGCAATAGGGCAGGGGTGGCAGTGAGATTCACCCCTTTTCTCTCCCCCAGGTAGCAGCATCCTCCCAGCAACCACCCCGCATTCTCCCAGCGCACTGCTGCAGAGGATACAGTACCTTTGGATTTTCCTAAGGCTGCATAGGCAGAAACACAAGATCGTTAGTGTAAAATGACGATGCCACCCCCTCCCTCTCCCCAAACCCAATGCCACAAATACCCTACCCATCCTTCTTGTAAAATTCCAGCATCATGTTGTCTGTGGCCACGCTAAGGGGCCGCCGTGCCTGGTCCTGCTGCCGGCGGTCC
>NW_009943534.1:1221-10239 GCF_000696875.1 Nestor notabilis
GGAACTCAGCACCCACTGCCAGGGAGGACTGTGAGATCTCACAAAGCCCATCCCACCCCGCCACAACCATGGGGCACAGCCTACCTCCAGGGAAGAACCAGTCGGCATGCTGGATGAGCGGCTCGATGATGCCCACGATCTGCAGCGAGACAGTTGTCATCATCTCTGTCATGTTCCTGCAGGGCAGCAGGCAGCGGCTCAGCACCCCACTGCAGTCCAGCCTTACTCCCAGCAGGGTTTTGGACCCAGGCGCCCTGTCAACCCTTTCCCCAGCATCCCTCTGGCATGGTCACTTTCCACCCAGATACTTTACCTGTCCGCCTGCGGCCAGAGGAGGTTGGGCCCCAGCACGATGGCCACGTTGCTCGGTGTCATTTTATTCATGTCCTGGTACTCGGTCAGCTTGGCCAGGAATTTAATCACGTACCTGGAAATCGGAGCCATGCAGGTGTATCAGAGCCACATTTCCACCGTCGCCTCCCCGCACCCCGCTGGCCCCAGGCTCACCTGATGTTGTTGTAGTTGGCTTTGGGCAGTTTCTCGCAGGTGTTCCAGAGAGCCTGCAGCCGCTTCTCCTGCTCCGGGATGCTGTGGGGAGGTTGGTGAGAAAGTTACCTCTCATCCCACCCAGTCTGGGGTTTCAACCCCACAGCCCTGCCCCATAGGGAGCCTGTGAAACCCTCAGGCTGCCACCACTGTCATAGAGAATCATCATGGACTCATAGAATGGTTTGGGTTGAAGGGACATTAAATCTCATCCCGCTCCAACCCCTGCCACAGGCAGGGACACCTTCCACTAGAGCAGGTTGCTCCAAGCCCCTGTGTCCAACCTGGCCTTGAACACTGCCAGGGATGGGGCAGCCACAGCTTCTCTGGGCACCCTGTGAAGAGAAGAGCTTCTGCCTGAGATCTCATCTCTGTCTCCCCTCTAGCAGGTTAAAGCCATTCTCCCTTATCCTATCGCTACTGACCCTTGTCCAAAGCCCCGCTCCAGCTTTCTTGTAGGCCCCTTTGGATACTGAAGGCTGCTAACCTGGCCAAGACGAGAAGGAGACTTTTCAGTGGCGGGTTGGATGCTGGTCCTCTCCCCACCCCTGTGCAGCCCCCCAGGGTTTGTGTTTTGGGGATGTTTGCTTTGGAACGGGAAATTACTGCAAACAGCCCACCAAAACAACAGCCTGCTCACGACGTGCCACATTCAGGGACTGTTCCCTCCGGTAAGTCATCGCCACGGCCCTGCCGTGCTCCAACTCTCACAGGGCAGGAAGGGCATGTGGTCAGACCTACATTCAGGCACCACTGAGGTGGTTCCCACCCCACGAGGAGATGCTCCTTCTTCCACCTCCCTGCGCCTGACATTTCCTACCACAAACATCTGCCACAGTGGAGGAGGCACCGTGGTGCCATTTCAGCCAGCCCAATCCTGATGGGTTTGGGGGTTCCATGGCGCAGAGCACACCAACAACACATGTGGGAGTTCCCTTGGCCAGCGGTCCCCCCAGAGTCTGCACACTCATCCAGACAGCACCAGAACCTGGCACCCAAGGGCTTATTAAAAGATGCTGTCAGAGCTCAACCACCTTCATCAGTGTGCTCTGGACCACGCTGAGGACATCATGGCCACCCTCATAGCTGGGACCCACTGTGTTCAAGGACCATCATGAGAACCCTCCTGGCTCTCAGACCCTGGAGGAAACATCCCAAATGCTGTCAGCCATGTCAGAAATAACTCATGGTCACAAACCATCCACGGCGACCCAAGATGCCACCACCCACATCACGCAGGAACATGGGAGATGCCCCAGACTCACTTGGAGGCCTGGATCCACTCCTCATACAGCTCGAATGTCATGAGGGGCTCTGGCAGCTCTCGCAGGTAGGACTTGAGGGCTCCTGCAACACACAAGGGACACAGGGCTTGGCACTGCAGGTGGCACCAGCTGGTGGGCACCAAGTGTTTTCGCTCCTTGGCATTTTGATTCCCACTCCTCCCAACCTTCCTACCCAGCACATCCCAAAGCACCCGCTAGTCTCCCCAGCTTGGTGGAGCCCATGGCATCGCTTGACCCCCAGCAATCACCTTGCCACCTCCAGCTAGTCCCTCTTAGCACCTCCCCAACTCCCTCCATCAGTCCTGCCTCCATCAGGTGTTCACCCTGGTCTCCATCCCTCATTTTTGCCTTGGGCCTTCACAACAACTTGTGGTGGGAAAAGGTTCCAACTGCAGTCAACAGGAATCCAGGGTCCAATTCTGCAGCTGCCAGAAAGCCCAGCCTAGGAGGAGAGCAGCTGGCTGGCATTTAAACCTAATAAAATTCTTAATTGCAGCCTCATGGGTTGGGATATGTGCTTGGAGAGAGTAAAGAAGACAGCAAGCTTGATGAGACCACGCACGCATCTTCCTGACTACTCCCTGCTCCTGCAGAGCTTCTCCTGATCAGCATCACCCTCATCAGTGTCACCAGGGCCCCACCACCTGGATTATGATTGTGTCCCTATTTTCTTGCTTGCCTGTGTTCAAAAGCACTGCTCAAGATCCTTGCCTAGGGAAGGAGACATGTGAGTTGGGGTTTGTGCTCCTTGATGGATGGCAACTCCTGAACACCATTGCCACTGAATGCTGTGTTTCTGCACCTGCCTTTGTCCCCTGTATATTGTGTCTTCAATGTTCAAAGGCTTTGGGACAAATCACAGAAGGGTTGAGGTTGGGAGGGACCTCTGGAGGTTGTCTGGTCTAATCCCCCACTCCAGCAAGACCACCAGAACTGGTTGACCATTACTGTGTCCTGATGGCTTTGGTGTACCCCCAAAAATTGAGACTCTACCACTTCCTTGGGCAACCTATGCCAGTCCTTGGTCACTCGCACTGAGGTTCAGAGGGAACCTCCTGTTTGTGCCCATTGTCCTGGAACTGGACACCATTTGAAAGAGCTCTGCCTTCTTTGCACTCATCCTGCAGGTATTTACATCCATTGATGAGATCTCCCTGAGCTTTCTCACTAGGCTGAACAGTCCCAGCTCCTTCAGCCTTTCCTCCCAGAAGAGATGTTCCAGGCTCTTCAGATCTTCACAGCCTTTCACTGAGCTCTCTCCACTATGTCCATTTCTCTCCTGTAGTGTCCTGAACTGGAAAGACCCTTCACCTGCTGGTATCACACCTACCAGTGCAGCCCAGAACACCATTCACCTTCAGTGTGCCACAAGAGCACGTTGCTGGCTCCTGCTCAGCTTGGTGGCCTCCAGGATCTCCAGGGCCATCTCTGTCAAGACACTTTCCAGCTGGGCAGCTCCAGCATGTCCTGGTGCCTGGGGCTGCTCTTCCCCAGGGGCAGGACTTGGCATTTCCCCTTAACTGCACTTTACCAGGTCTCTCTCAGACCACCTCTCCAGTGTGCCCAAGTCCCTCTGAACAGCAGCACACCGCTGTTTGGTGTCATCTACCAACTTGTGGAGGGTCCACCCTGCCCGATCCCATTGTCCACATTGTTAATGATGGTGTCAACCAGGATTATACCCATTGCCTATGCCACTGGTTATTGGCCTCCAAGTAGACATTGTGCCCCTGATGATCACTCTCTGGGTGTCCACAGTTGGTGTCTGGGGGCTGGATAGGCCACCCTGCACAGCACCAACCCCCCGCCCCAAGGCAGCATCTACCTGCGATGGCATGTGGGTCGGCCGAGTACTCCTGTACATCTACCACACAGCAGTCCAGGGCAGCTTTGAGCTTCTTCAGCTTGGAGGCCGAGGGAGCCACTCGGAAAAGACCCTTCACAGAGGACACAGGAGAGTGTTGGACAAGCTTTGGGCAGGGGAATGTCCCTCAAACCCCCTGGTTCCTTGTCCTTGCCTTGGAAGCTCCCATGTCCCCTTCCATCATGCCCAACCGAGGGTGGTAGGACATGGGACCCACCTCCTCCTGCATGCCGCACTCCAGTAGCATCGTCACACATGCCTCCACAGGGAAGGCGATCTCCCGCCCACTGATGGCCAGGTGGTCCTCCAAGGGCTTCCCAAAGGAGGGCTTTTCCATCCATGCCTCTGTGATGGGCAGAGGGGGTGAGAGAAGTGGGAGAGGACATGGTGGGGATGATGCCAGATACAGCATCCCCTCCCTGAAAGGCCCTTGGATCACAGCATTTCAGCAGCAAAATATTCCATTTGGGTGTTGCTATAACAATAGGACCCCGCACCTCTGTCCTGGGCGGCTCAGGAAGTGCTTTTTAAAGATGAAATCCAAACAAAATGTTTTCCAATCATCACATGGGACATTTCAAAGGGGCTGGATAATGTTTTCCAGGGGGAACAACCACAGGCAAACCTTTGCAGTATTTTCCCCCCTTCTTCCATCACAGTTTGAGGCAGGAATATTTTGCAGGATCAAGAGAAAGAAAATAAAATACAAATCACTCCCTGCCTTGCTGCAGCAGTGGCAGCACCCCAAGCCCTGCCCCAGGGAATGTGCTGCTCCTGGGGCCACCACACTGGGCTCTCCCTGACCTCGGTCTCCCAGCCCAGCTCCTTTGAAGGTTTCACACTGCAAGGCGCAGCCCCAGGACCCCCCCTTGGCACTGGGTTCCCACCTCTGGTGCTGCGCTTGATGGGGATAGTTGGGCAAGTTTCCCTTTTCCCCTCCTCATGAAGCTGTCTGGATCCTGGCCCCCACAACCAAGTGGGATGATGAAAGGAAGCCCTCCCCCATGCTGAGGCAGGTGGGATGCAGGTGGATCAAAGGGAGGATGCTCAGGTGCCACGCTGGAGGGTCACGCTGCAGCTGGCTCATGACATGGCTCTGGTGTGAGGCAGAGCCCTTGGTGTTGTGTGCAGGAGGGGACAGGCCCTGCAGGCACTTACCCTGCTGGGCTTTAATCTGAGGCAGAACGCTCTGCAGAAGCACTAGGGATTTCCGGTGGTACTCAGCCTGCACCTCGATCAGCTGCGGGGACACAGCAGCGGCTGTCACCCTGCAGCCGGGCTGCAGCAGTCCCACAGGATGGGTGGCACTTACCGTTTGGAAATAGTTTGCATAGTCTACTTCTTTGGCCACAAAATTGTACATGTCAGCCGAGAGCTGGTCCTATGGAGAGCAGAGAATTAGTTGCTGTCCCACTTATGCTGCCCTCATGCCACCACGATGGCCCTTTTGGAGGCCACCAGGAGGGAACAGCTTGGTCACACCAGGAGCCAACATGCAATGTGGCACGCTGCAGCACCCACTCGAGATGTGCTTGCCATGATGAATACACGGCAGCAGCATGGAGGTTTGCTCTCTGCCCATCCTTAACCTCCCTTGTCTTCCTTCCAGAGCCCACAAGGAGCCAGCACCTTGCAAGGAGCTCCCTGTATGACACTCACTTGGGGACAACCTGTCACCCAGAGGATGCACATCCTGGCGGTCTGAATGGCACAAATTAAACCTCAAGTTTGCTTGTCCCACAACCTCACTATATTGCTCCTCACATGCAAGTAGCTCATTAACCCCAGGGCTAATTGCTGTGCAGTGGAGCAGTGTGCACTGCCACCGGTAGCATCCCAACCACTCGGCGTGGACCAGACTGATGAGGCATCAGGTTCTTCTTGCTCTGCACTGCAATGAGCCCCTCGGCACCAGGACATGAGTCTCTCTGTCCTCACGCTCACAAAAAAGATTTGCCACTTCCTGAATTGCTCTTTTCTGAGAATCCCCTTGGTTCACTCAGCTGGAGGAGAACCACCAGGGTTTTAAAACACTGCAAGCGCATCCCAGCTGCAACATCCACCATCAGTGCAGCCAATATACTGCAGGGCAGCACCTGGCTGAGCTGGTTTGCTGAAAATTGGTGGGTGCGTGGGGCTGCGATGCTCTAAGATGGGGGAGATGGCACCGTTTTGGGGCTGGATTTGTTTGAAAGGCTGCGCGGGTTCTGGTTGTGCCACTGGAGGAAAGAGCCAGGTTTGAGACATGCACCCAGCTCCATCTCCTGCCCAACATCAAAGCACGAGCTTTGCCTGGGCCTTTGCATTTTCTGCCCTGGGGGAATTTAAAGCCACACAAAATTGTCTGTGAGTTTTATTGCTGAATCCTGAAGCCTGTGACAAAGGCTCTGGCGGCAGTGTCCCCTCTGGCTTGGACACTTTTCCCACCCTTAATGTCCAGTGGGGGGGGCGTGCTCCTACGGGATGGTGGGGGGTGACATGGCCAGGTGGCACATGTGGGCTTGGAATGCGCTGGCACTTCTCGCAAGTCTCTGTGCCAGGACTGGGCATACTCAGTGCTGAGCTCAGTGGCTCCTGCTGGGATGGGTCCTGTGGGAATGGGATGCTCTCTGACTCCAGCATGATATGGAGCATGGGGACAGAGGAACCAGAGATGTCCTGCTTGGCTGTTGAGCATCACCCACTGCCTCCAGGCTGCTTTTTGCGATGGGGACAGGCCAGAGAAGGGCTTATCATGGGCAACATGATAAGAAGAGGGTGAAGAATGGGATAAGAAGAGACGCTGAAGGCTCTTCCTTGGTGCTCAGGATGCCAAGGTCCCCCCATGCCAGCAAGGAGCAATCCCCCAGGTACCCGGCAGATCTCCACTCTGTTGGCCGCCTCCTCCATCTCCTCCCTGAGAGCATCAGCTTTGGCACCCGAGGGCTGCAGGTTGCTGGCCAAACCTGAGGACTTGGCGGACTGCTGCCACCTGTGGAGGGGGCAGAGCTGTCACAGGCAGGAACAGGGACCCAAAAGAGGCCGGCTGGATCCCAGCAGACTCAGAGGGCAGTCCAGGGACTCCCCCTCAGCCAAGCCCACCATTGTCCCCAGTGCTGAGCATCATGAACATGGTCCAACTTGGACTGGAATGCAGCATCTACTCCCAACCCCAAACATCCCCAGTCCCCACAACCGGCTGCAAGCACTGGGCTCTCTTTACACAACCATTTTCAGAAGAAGGACGCATCTCATCCAGACAGGAGCAGAGGGGAAGGCAATGGGAGAGCCTGGACATGACACTGGGGATTACAGACACCTCCCAGACTTCTCCCCAGGGTCCGCCATGCCCATGTTCCCAGGCAAAACCCAAAGAGCAGCCTGTGTCTGAGACACAGGACAACCTGAAGGGTCATCCCTGCTCCACCCCAGCAGTACTCTACAGTGGTAGGAACACCCAACTCTTTGCCATTATGTAAGAACTTATCAAGATAGGGAAAAGAGGAAAAACCAAAGATTTGTGCCAGGAAAAAATACTCTTTTCTGCAGAGGGCACGTGAGGAAACGTGATCTATGGATCCTGCAGACAAGAGCAAACCATGGCTCATTGCAGAGCTTGACTTCAAGGCACACAGTGACATGGCCTTGCCTGGCACTGGTAAAAATACCCATGACTTGGTTATTTTTAGTTTTTATAAAGCAGTTTTGAAGCCGCTTCCTACCTTGTCCTGGAGGAGTCCATATCCAGCACGAGCTTTGCCAAGTGCTTCCTCTGCTTTTGGATATTCGGGATTTCCACCTGCAGCAACACAAAGGAATGGGAGGAGATAAATGTCCCCAGAGAGGTGCTGGGGACAGGTCACGCCTGACTGCAATGCTGGAGCTGGGGTGGTACAAGCTGGGCGATAAGGATGCAGCTCCTTATTTTAACATCATTAGGGAGATGGCACAGCTTGTCCCTCCTCCATGTCCCCAGCCGGGCTGTGCCACTCCCTGACAGCCCTGCTGCAGAACCCACACCCCTGAGAGGAGCATCCTTGGGGATCAAAGATTCCTGCACTGGGAAGCAGGATGAAGGCAGGAAAAGGGCTTTTGGGGGTGGCAATGCAAAGCCTGCCATGCACAGGCATGGCTTGCCAAAGGATCTGCTAGTGGTTGAAGGCCCCAGACAGCAGCAGTGTGACAGAGCTCTTGTTTCTGCTGAGGGAGATAAAATCCAAGCCAAGTCAAGGACATTCTGCTAGATGTAAAAGGGAAAAAAAACCACACTGGGTAAAACTGAAAGACAAAGTTGACAGCAGTGGGGAAGCCAGAAAAAAACTCCCCTGAACAACAACAGTATGTGTTTGGAACTGAGAAAAATGAGTGAGGAGTAAGTGTTAATGCTCTGCCTTTTGGGAATGGCAGAAAAAACCATAAGCAGCGAGAACAAGCAAAGGAGCCCAGCAGGACCATTGCCCAGCCCTGCTGCACATGCAAACACTGCCCCACAGTAAAGCATTAGAGAGCATCAAAGGGGAAAGTCTTTCACAGGGGCCAGGAACCAAATACGCTGCCAAAGCCATGAGTCCTGGTTCTCCCACAGGCTGGTTGGGATGTGAGCCCCCGGCACAGCGTCACCCGACACAGGGACATCCCTGACCACTGCTCACCTCAGCCAGCATGAAGAGGGGCTCGATGACATCCCTCTCCACCTGCAACTCGAAGTGGATGAGCTCCTGAGCCAGTTTGTCCTCTGCCTCCCCACACAGCCGCAGCATCTTCCTGCAAGGGCACACCGGGGAAGCGATGGGCACCAAGCCTGTGCCCACGGGGCTTTAAGCCCCTGCAGGTCTTGGCAGCAGCGCAGGGCAGCCCTTCCTTGGCAGAGGGCTGGAGGGACCAGAGCACCTCGGGGACCATGGGCACCCTGGGTGTTAGGAAAATATAATTCCCTAACTATTGTACCAATTATAGTCTGAAATTGTCTGGAGTTTTATTTGTGTATATATATACACATATATATACACACACATACACACACACATATACAAATATATAAATATATATATAAGTCCAGAAGAGGGCCATGAAGATGTTCCGACAGCTGGAACAGCTCTGCTCTGGAACTAGCCTGAGAGAGATGGGCTGGGTCAGCCTGGAGCAGAGAAGGCTCCTTAAGGGGAGATGTTAGGGGAGCAGCTCCAGTGCCTAAAGGGGCTACAAGAAACCTGGACAGGGGCTTTGGACAGAGGCCTGTAGGGACAGGCCAAGGGGAATGGGTTTAACCTGCCAGAGGGGAGATTGAGATGAGCTCTGAGGCAGAAGCTCTTCCCTGGGAGGGTGCTGAGGCGCTGGCACAGG
>NW_009943534.1:10445-11438 GCF_000696875.1 Nestor notabilis
CCCCAGAGAAGCTGTGGTGCCCCATCCCTGGCGGTGTTCAAGGCCAGGTTGGACACAGGGGCTTGGAGCAACCTGCTCTAGTGGAAGGTGTCGCTGCCCATGGCAGAGGTTGGGACTGGATGAGCTTTAATGTCCATTCCAACCCAAACCAGTCTGGGATTCTATGATGGTATACAGTTTACACCCTATACTACATAACTAAAAGGGTCCCATCTCATCACAAGGAGAATAAAGGAATCCCCTGGACTACTGAGATCACACGATCATCCCAGCCCCTCTCACACCACTGTGAACCCCCTTCCCCTCCTCCCCCACCCTGGTTATCTGGCATCATAGATAATGAACTACAGCAATTCCTGGCGGCAACCTCCCAGCGGCATCCCAGCAGTGGCAGAGCACTGGGGAGACCCAGGCCCCCCTTACCCTAGCAGGGAGTCGTCGCCCAGCACAGCTGACCCCTCCATCAAGCACTGCGCCAGCGTTGTCAGCGGCAGCTTCTTCTGCAAAGAGAGGGTTAAGTTTCGACCCACCGGCCCGGTGCTGCCGCCCGTCCGGCAGCCTCAGAGCCCTGCCGAAGCCTCACCGAGCGCTTGTCGGCGTCCACGCCTTGCTGGCCCTGCAGACATGCTGTCAGCTTCTTGTGGGTGCTGTGGGAGACCTGCTTCACCAGCTCCAGGCGCTTCTCCACCTGTGGATGCAGCAGTGCCCATCACCAGGGTATCCCACCTGGTCCCACACCCATGGTGCAGGGACATACGGAACTTCTTGATTTTCAATCAAAACTATTTCAATTGTCACTGCATCAGATGCAACAGCCCCAGAGCCCAGCCCCTTCCCAGAACAGGTATGCTTTAAGCAGGGGAAGGTTTCACCACTGATGCTGCCCCATCTTAACCCCGAGGGAGGCTGATCGCCTGATGGGACCAGCTTCCAAAGCCCTTGTACCCCCAGGTGAGGGTAGGAAGCATCTGTCCCAGCTGAGCCCTGCCCCGA
>NW_009943534.1:11478-12652 GCF_000696875.1 Nestor notabilis
ATACTCTAACCTGGGGCTAAAAATTGCCTTATTTGCCTCTGCATTCATTAAATGAAGCAATTCATCCCCAAACTCAGCGAGACAAGTCATTAAATGTCAGCAACCGAGATCTGCTGAAAACCAAAGCTGAGAGACATAAGGAAACCTAAACATTTGGGGAAATCTGTGAAAACGGAAATATTTAAATTATCTGGGGGAAAAAATGACTACTCCCTGCCTGGGAAAACGGTTGAGCAATGTTTTATATTGAATTATATAATCTCTATAAAAATATTACATATATATTTAAACAGTAATAGACCTACATGATTCCTGGCTGAGGTAGAGCAGCCTCTGCCATCCCTGCAATATATACATGTTCCTTTCAACATATAGATGGAATGTGTATGTACATATAAAACTTATATAAATTATATATATACACACACACATTTGTGTATACGTTGCAAGGGGTATGATGTTCAGAAGGACACATATATGGGTGCAATCCTATCTAGAGGAGCCAAACTGGCGGCAATCAGATACACACCCAGAAGGGTTTGGGTTCCCCACCATCCCTGGAGACAGACCCCTGCCAACACGAGTGACTCTTTGACCTGCACCCAGACAAGGCAGCACCCACCACCCTCCCCTATAAAATATCTCCAAAAGGTGTAAAAATCCCCTGTGCCATGCAACTGAAGCCAGCCATGCCCTTGATGGTGTCAGCACTGATGCTATCAAGTGCTGGGATGTCACTGGGTGACTCCAAGAGCAGGGTCTGACGCTCTCAATGCTGAAGGGCCATGGAGACCTCAGAGGTTGCAAGGAGAAACCAAAAATTAAAATTGAATCAAAGAAGGTTCGTTATTGACATTTTCTCTGTCTGCTGGTGGTGGGGAGTGCTCAGCTCCCCTCTGCTCTGTCCTACTTGGGCTGTCCATCCCTGGGGACCAGCACATGTCACTGCTGCACTCTGCCCATTCCTACACCAGCACTAGTGGTGAGGAAAGGAAGATCTCCAGATCTTGGGAGGAGACAGGATTGAGAGCAGCCCTAAGGAGGAGGACTTGGAGCTGATGGTTGATGAGAAGATCCGCATGACCCAGCTTCAGCGTGCTTGAGCCCAGAACCCTGCCATGTGCTGGGCTGATCCCCAAGGTGTGAACAGCAGGTCAGGGAGGGGATTCTGCCC
>NW_009943535.1:0-1069 GCF_000696875.1 Nestor notabilis
GAAGGGATTGGTTATGCAAATATGGAGGGGGTTTCCTGGCAAATACAGCTTTCTACTGTATGGTTAATTAAATCATCACTCAAATGCCTTCCAATGTGACGCTTCTGTCGTAATCCAATCAGGTTACGTAGGTCCTAAACAAGAAAGATATTTTCCACATCTGGAAGTCAGCAATTTAGCAAGTACTGCACATTATTAACCAATTCAGAGCCCACTTCCCGGGGGATTTTTTTTTTTTATTTTTTTTTTAATTCTTTTTTTAAGTTTAAGTGTTGTTAACCAATGCTCTGCTGTTTTCTTCGTCAAAAAGCCGCTTTATCCCTCACGTATTTGAGAACTAATATCGGAGTAGATGAAGGCAGCCTGGGCTGGGCATGCTGTTTATCTGCACAGGGACACGGCTGAGCCTCGACCCGCTCATGCCCAGCTCCCGGCCCAGCCCACAGCCATTTCTTCCCCTAAAAAGAGCTCGAAACAGTCTCACTGCAAAGATAAACTTCACATCTTGCCTACTCGCGCGGTCCTTGACGAGGGTAAACGTGGAGCTGTATTAAATAGCTGCGAAACAATTTCTCTCCTTTGACAAGAGTTAAATCCATTACAGCACTTTATTTATTTATTTTTTCTTTTCTCCCCCTGCTGAAGAAAACTGAAACAAATGGTTCACTGATCCGACACTACACTTTTACTTACGTTCAGCTGAGATAAACTGTTCCTGAGCTGTGCGTTGACTGCGCGCCCGAAGCGAGGGCTGAGATGCAGCGGCGGTTCTGGCCACTGCGCCCCGGGATGCGCCCGAGCGCAGAGCACCTTCCTGGTGATCAAACAGTGCAAGGGAGGGACGGGGTCCCCTCTCGCCCTACCCTAGTGTGTCTTTGCAGCCACACAGATTTGTTCGGACTGGGTTTTCTGGGGGGCATCTCTGAGTTAGACGGGAGTGGGTGACTCTGCATGGTGCGCGGTACCCCAAAGCCCCCACCTTGAAGTGGGGGAGAAATAGTCACCAAATCCCACCGATTCTCCTTCGGGTGTCCCCTTCGGCAACCCCGAGCTGCGGCAGGAGTGGGGG
>NW_009943536.1:0-58417 GCF_000696875.1 Nestor notabilis
TTCCTGCTAGTAATTAAACGTGAAATGCCATCCACTCGCACACCTCTCAGCTGCAGCCACATGCACAGCGGTGGAGCACTGACATGCTAGAGATAAGAGCGCATTCTCCAGGCATGGGCTGCGATGTTTTCATGTATTACCGTAGCCGAAGGCTCTGCCACGTTTAGGTAGCCTGTGGCAATAGCTGAGAAAAAGAAAGTGCTTTTAAATACTTCCTGAGTCACTACAGCCTTTGCGCAACCCAGATCATTGCCTGATGGGGAGCACAGCAGGGACAAAGTGGAACAGGGCACCAGCTGCCGCAACCCAGATAGTAGTTTAAAATCATTTGAAAATGAAACACTGATGATAACTTGCTTTGGTTTTCTCCATTAATCACATTGAGGAATTGGTGGAGGTACTTTACTTTAAGCCACCACTTACATACAAAATAAAACGAGAAGAAAATCAAACATATAATAACAGGATAAGCTAACATTATTGCAATCCAGTGGCCACAAACTTGTTCTGAGGGCCTCTCCATGGTAGAAACAAATAAGCAGAACTAAAGAATAAAGAAGCGGGAAATGGCTGCTTCTTGAGTACGTCAGCAACACGGGTCTGAATTCCAGTAACACAAACTCTCAGCTGGGAGCACTGGGAGCAAGAGAACAGGTCTGTGTTCATCCCTGTGCTGTGCTGAGGCTAGAATAAAATCATCACAGAGCACAGGCTCAGTGCTGGGGAACCTGCTCACTCAGGGCCTCTGAAAGCACAACTGCCCCTTTTAAAACCTTGAGAGATACAGACCTCAAATCACAGACTCGTGAATAGGATACCAAGAATGATGGCCTGAAATTGAGGGTTGCTACTATAGAAAGAAGTGGTAAATGCTCCATCCCTGGCAGTGTTCCAGGCCAGGCTGGACAGAGCCTTGGGTGACATGGTCTAGTGTGAGGTGTCCCTGCCCATGGCAGAGGGGTTGGAACTAGATGATCTTAAGGTCCTTTCCAGCCTGACCCATTCTGTGATTCTATGATTCTATACAGATGTGCACAGAAGAGAGGTTCTCACCTCTTTCCTCTCACCCTAACTTTCCTTTCAAACAGTTTGTATCATATTTGTATTCCGGCATTAAGGCTAAGCTCACCTTCAGTCTTACTGTCCCCCATAAGAACTGTTAGGTCTGTGCTAGAGACATAACCTACAGCTGCTGATGCCTGTGTGCAGAGTTGGTGCCCTCTCATTCTAACTTTCAAAAGGGCACCAAAAGTCCTGGCAGTAAGAAAAAGGGTTAAGAGTTTGTGCCAGTGCCATGGGGTGCTCTTGTTAATGTTCATAAACTGCTCTTTTGTTTTCATTGATAACTGTTGGTATCTAAAATTTTCCCACTGTGTCATGCTTGAAAACAGCAAGAGAAAGCAAATGTGTAACTAAATACAAATATGATATAATCACCTAACAATAATAATTTTGTAATAATTGGAAGTATAAGAAAAGTGCCTAAAACAAACATGCTGTACCAGAGATGAATGGTAAGTTAGGCTTTTAAAATGTCTTCATGTTTAATAATCTAAAATGCTGTTAAATTACAGAGGTAAAGCTATCATCAATATATATTTTATTTCCACAGTGTCCCTTTGTTCTTGTCATTGTTGGTTCGTCACTTTGAACAGAGAGGAGTGGGGAGAAATGCTTTTGAAGACTGGAATATATTCTAGTTTTGATTAAAACAGAGGTTTGATGCCTTCTTGATGTGACCCCTACTACCATAAATAGACGGACAAATGTAACAGTAGATGAACAAACATCTGGGGCTTATGACATTGCCAGCTTGCTCCATGTGTTCTTCCCAATACTTCAAGCACATATCCATGTCCCTAAGGAGGCGGAATGTAGCTTTCTTACCAGGTTACCATACAGTGAGTTAAGCATTTTTTACTTTGTGAAATACTGTGAGATGATTTTCCATGTGATTCATGCTCCTGGAGCCCTAGTTCTCTCCTAGGTGTATACATGGTGCTTTATCTGGAGCTCAGGGTGATGGCTGGCTGGCCTTTGTCACATCAGGAACTGGCCGTTTCTGAATGTGGTTTCCTTGGCCTGGACAAAAGCTCTGGGGAAGCTCTTCTCACTTTCCTCCAGGGAAGGACCTAAAAAGAGATGTTAAAATTCACTGCACATAATGTGCTGCTGGCTATTGGCAGGCACCCTGGGAACTTCAGACAAATGAAGCCTGCACTGCTGGTTTAGTCAGCAATGACCATGACTTCAGGGAGTAGGGAGTGCAACAGTACATTGTGTAACATGGTTTCCAGGCAGCAGGATGGAGAACAGGATGGAAATCTTACTAAATATCCCTGGACAAGCCAGGGTAATCAAGTTTGGTGCTGGACTGGATACCAGGAGGTGCAGAATTGCTCACAATTCAGTATTGGCTGCGAATAACCAAGGTTAATAAATAACATGACTTTAGTTCAGTACAGAACTTGCAGCAATTTGTTCAGAGAATGAAAATGAGAGGCTTATCGTAAAAGTTTTGTTGCCCAAACATGCATCACTTCAGGAGGCAGTGGAGTGAGGCCATTCTGTGAGTTATATTTCCATCCAGTACATCTCTCCAAAGCCTTCTGCTTCACTAAGAGTGTGAACATGCAACAACCATTAAGCACTTTCTGTGCAGACATGATGTACATCATAGCCAAGACCTTCAGCCCTGAAAGCACACACTTCTGTATACCTGAGCTAAAGAAACAGCTGGTTGGACTTAGCATGCTATTGCGACCAATAAAAGGAAACAACCACCCATTTTAAGGGCTTGCAGTTCTTTCTGGGTGGAGGATGGAAGTCCTGACTTGGTAGTAGCTGTTGAGAACAGCATTTCTAAAATGGCAACCCCCTTTCAACACTGTGCCTTTTCCTTTTTCATCCTCCTTTGTGTAGCCAAGAGGAGTTGCAAGGGAGAGAAGGGGGCCTCGATTTCCTCTTTGATTCTCTCATCCATCTTGTGACTAGAACTCCTAGTGAGGTAATTGGTTGGAAGAGTTTGGGTACTTGCCCTTTCCTCCTCCTCTGCTTTCTCATCAGCTGTCAGAGGGAGCATAAATATATGCAAGGATCAGATTCTTGTCAAGAACCAGCCTGGAGAGGCCAGTGAGGGAGCTGTGCCCATTCTCCATGCCACTGAACTAGTGCACACACGGAAAGCACCATGGTGGCCCATGCATTGGAAGGGTCATCCATGCTTTCCAGATGTGCCCCTAAGTTTCCCCCTCCACCTCCAAAAAGGGAGGAGAAGGAAACAGTTGACATTCTTTGGGTTCACTGCTTATGTTTTACCTTCTTGGGTTGGCTCGAAAATAGACTAGGGAAAGGTGGCTCTGGAGCCAAGTTTTAGGTCTGTGAGTGCAGGAAGAAAAGCTGAAGGAAACACCTTCCCAACAGATATTCTCTTCTCCTCTGGCCCAAAGACAGCCAGCATATGTCAGCTAGAAGAGAGATTCCCGAGGGAATCTGGGGGAAAATTCTGCCTGGATTTAGGGGAACTGAGAGGGGTCTGTGCCAGAAAGCACCAATATGGTCAACAGTCATCTCTGCAAATATTTAGTAGCTGCCTCTAAGCACTAGCCCCATCCTCTTTTTGAACCCAAAGAAAAGCCATGGTAACACATTCATTTTCTATTTTTTTTGTTCTCATTTTCAAGAGCAGGACAGTCATTCGAGCTCTTAAATTTCAGTACTGAAAACTGGTGGTTGTACAACAGCAGCACCTTTCATTTGTCCTTCACATGAGTTAGAAACCTGATAATTACAAAAGGGATGGGGCTGAGTGGAGCTTGTTGCTGGTCTAAGAGATGAGCAGATTGAGTTCTGGCTCTGCTTCCTTCACTGGGTGTGGGCAGGAGATTTGTCAGAGGAGAATGGCAAGCCCAGCCAAAATAGGGAGGAGGCTGGTGGGCTCACATGGGTTGGGGAAGAGATAAAAAGATAAAACAGTTCCAGAGAAGGAACATCACAGTATGGTGCCCCCTTGCCCATATGCATGCCTTTATGCCCGAGAGAGCCAGCAGTTCTCTGTGGATCAAGGAGCATGATCAAGGGACCTTGGAGGAGAATCCAATTTAGTTGCCATGCTCCTCAGTTCAGCACTGAGGTTCACAGTCATTTTGCTGAGCAACTGTAGTGGCAGCCCTTGGAAAAGGGACTGAAGCTTCACCTCCATAATAGAAAGGGTCTTCCCACTCCTGTATTGTCCATTGAAGAAGAGAGAAACCAAGGTGTGAAAAAGGGTGTGAGAAAGAAATAGTACAAGAGAAAGGAGGGTGTTATTTGAGGGCATACTGGGCACAGTTTAGACCCGGGTATGTCTACAGGTTCTCGATGTGCCTGAGGCTGAGGGGGCTGTGGAGGTGGAGGGAGACTCCTCATCCGTTGTGTCCCCCTGCTCCTCCTTATGGAGGCCGAGGCTGATGTGGCTCTGCAGGGCTGCTGGGGTCAGCCACTCCTTGGGGAGGCAGCTCTGGAGGAAGGGGATGCACGAGCTGAAGTAGGCCAGGCGGTTGACCCAGCGGGGGATCTCTTTCCCACATAGTATCTGTGGAGCAAACCAAAAAGGAGCATGGTTAATAGTACCACAACACGTGCATAGTGGCAATGCCGTCCCCATCTGCACCACTGTCTCAGCAGGGTGAACTCCCTGTTGCTCAGAAGAGAGGTATTTGAAATGTAGGGCATACCTTCTGCAGTCAGAAACAGCTGCACATGTGGAAGTGGCTGCTCAACAAGCACAAAGAGCCCTGCTAGCCATAACCCTTGTCAGCATCATAGCAGAGAACAGGGAAAATGTTCATGGCCTTCAATGGCTTTGGCCATTCTGTTCTCCAGGCAGTCCATGGGAAACGGACAGGCCTGCTGGTGCTTCTCAACCAACACAGTGACACCCATTTTCCAAGCAGACCAAAAATTTTGGAAAAATATTTAGGCTGTTGCTGGCCACACCTTGAGGAGCCCAGAAGCTGAGCCTGACTAGGTGGATGGAGATGCCCGAGAAGCTGTTCTTGCTGTTCACTTTTCTTTCTCGGGCTGACACATTGGATCAGTCAAGCTACAGTATCTAGGTGTCCTTTTCCTGTCCTAGTGCATCACCCTTTAATTTTTCCTCATATGGTATTTCCTAAATGTGGGAAAGAAAGCAACAAACAAAAATACTAGCTTCTCACGAGGCCTGTATGTCATTGTAGATTCTCCTGGCATATTTGGATTACACTTTGCTAGCACAGATGCTGTCTTCCAAGGTCATATCATATTCAGCACAATGAAGCAATTTGCTGTGTACACCATACCCTTTCTTCTGTAGCATTTGGCCACACATACATTCAGGTGCCAGATTTTAATAGCTGTATCTGGCTTAGGTCACGTAAGGAAAGTTTCCATTTTACCATTTCCCTTACCAGACACAGAAAATGCACTTGGACCTGGTCAAATGGGATGCCTCACAAGCTTGCCTTTAGTAAACACAATGTCGGTGCGGCCCCACACCAGCATACTAGAGCCTGAAGACTGTGGCAGGTACATAATACCCAAATTCTCCTTCCTTCCCAGCGCTGTCTCCCATGGAACAAGACAGGTAGGGACAAACTCCTCCCCACAGACCTTGTCCCACAGTTTACATGAATTAGTGGTTCCAGGGTTGTCGATACTGCATCTTCTGCCAACACTAAATTCCTCTGTTCTTCCTCCCACTCTCTTCCCATCTAAAACTACACTTAATACTAATTACTGCAAAAACTAAGAGGGTGTTTGCCTGTAATCCAGTAAGGAGATTATTTGGCAAGATGTCTCTTGCTGACAAGGGAAATGCGGTACTTAAGAGGTTTCGAGAGATTTTCAGGAAGCACGGCTGGAGCAGTTGCTGGAGGATGGGCTATGCTGCATTATAGTTCTAATGGCTGAACACCAGCTGGTCCTTCATATGTGTGTCCTGGGCAGAACAATCTAAGACCTATTCCAACAGTCACCTTGTGGATAATGGAATTAGCTTGGTCCAAGAGTATGGAGTTTCCAGTGAGGTGCGGAGAAGGCAGCAAATCTGTGACTGTGCTAATCTGACTGCAGAACTCACTTTATTTTGACATGCATTGTTTAAAAATCAATGTGTGAAACTGAAGACATTATCATTAGGTATCAGAGAATGAGCTGAGCTGTTTAGCTGCTAAAATACTTGCAGGCATAGACTGTTCTTGCCTAATACACCCCAAGGACTTTTATTTCGCTTCTCACCAGTGCTGCATTCTACTTAACCTCAGATACAGCTATATGAATCTGTATTTTCTAAATTTTTAATGTGGGGACAATTACTTTATTAGCAATTCTTTATCTCCATCCAGATCCCTGGTTTCCATTGCTAGAGCTATTGCCTGAGCTTATAAGCAGATGACCTCTCCATCTGCGTTTAAGACTCATTCATAGAAAATTTGCTGAGCCATTTGATTTTCTCACCAGATGTATCTGACCATTTTCACAAGAATACTGCTGGATTTTTTGAACTGTATTCCCTATGTTCTGCCCAAACATTGAACCTGAGCCAAACCCAAAAAATGCAGCACAATTGCCTCTAGGCTTTGTCACGGTTCTCTTTCTTCCTCTCCAGGAACTTAGCAACATATTGACTCAGTCTGGGCTCCTTGTGGTATATGCGTGCATGCAAGTTTAGTTCTCAAGCAGTCTTGAGTCTCAATTAAGACTTCCCCCCCCGGTATTAACAGAAAAACAAAACCAGGGTATGATTCTTCAGAAAATTAGCTGAAACAACAGATAAGAACAAGGTAAAACTGCTTGAAATGGAAATACCATTTTTAAGGGTTGGCTTTCTTTTCTAAGCAGATCCCCTAGCAACTGAAATAGCACTTCTGAACGTGGACGCAATGCTGAGATGTATGCCTTTCGTATATGGGAGCTGCTTCTCCCAGAATGAATCAGTGAGGCAAGACAGAGCTAGAAAAAAAACAGAGATGAGTGGGCATCAGGTCATCAATCAGCAAAGAGCAGTTTGTGGAGCTTAATTATAATGAAGTCAAAGTGGTTTCCCTTTCCTCAGTCATGCTTGTCCTCGCCTCTTGTCAGTGAAGACTCGTTACTATTCCACAGCAAAACAGAATGCTCAACAGGAGTGAAAGGGCAATGGTGGGGAATGCTGCTAACACTACAGCCTTCTCCTAACCCTTACCATAAAGCATATTGTGCTGGAGCATCCAGCAGTACTTAGCTAATAAAGAAACATTAAATAAATCTGACTGCAATGGGATTAAGCCAACTGAATTGAAATAAAACAGCACAAGCAAGACGAAGTGGGTGTTTTCCAATTGTGTATGCAGCCACAGAAAAATCTACTTACTGCAGCTTTTTAAGGCAATTCTCAACTGAAAACCACACATTGGAATGATAAACTCACAGAACCCTGTTACCCATTATTTCCACCAACAGAACTCTTTTTTAGGTGTTTTTTAGAGTTTAGGACTTTTATAGAGTTTTTTTCTTCATTGCCAAAGTGGGGTTTTCTCTTTTGAAGGGAGTAAACTTCTCTGTGATGGGTCATGTACTTGTTCTGTCAGAGTTAACAAATAATAAACTGTTATGGGTCAGAAATGTGGGTCAGTGGAGCCTGAGCTTGACATTGGACAAGAAAGTAGCTGAGGCTTTTGATATGTAACTAACCAGAGAGGAACTTCAAAGGAACAGTCACAGAAGGGCTAAGCCTATACCAGATACAAGCCTGAGATACAAGCTTAGCAGCTGGTTATGGTTTATCTGAGGCATAAGAGTGGGATGGGAAACCCTTTGGAGTACATACTGGCAGCAATGCCTGGAACACCTCAGCCCATGTTGGGCTTCCCTAACCTTTGCAAACCTCCTGTGGACAGTGCCCAGCTATCATTGCTGAGCATAGCATTTCACCTTTCTCTCACTGTCAGGTCTCTGAAGGTATGAGTTATTCTCAACTCACAGAGGCAGCCAGTGCCTGTCACAGACTGAAATCCAGTGCTTGGGATAGCAAGCACAGCTTCCGATTGCCCACCAAGAAACCAGTTGCTCCTTTCAGGCAGAAGCTGTATCGAAGGCTGCACGTACTTGCAGCTTCCACTGAGCGGCACCTCGTGATAGAAAGCCAAGTCTCCCATAGCTGCAGCTGCTTCTGGGGACTCTGTGTAAGGACTGCAAATGACCCAGCTGGCATCTGCAGAGTCAAGTGGAAACAGCAGTTCAGACATCCGTGGCTGAAGCCAAACCTGCAGGAGAAATGGGACCTGACAGTTCGGGTGCTATTTCTAGGCAACTGTCAAATCTACACTGGGATTTAAACTCATTGAGAAACAAGTAATCTGGGATACAGAAGGATCGTCTGAACATCTTAAACTGTGTCATTTTGTACTAAACAGTCCTTGGTTAAAATATACAAACTGCCCTGGGAGTGAGGACTGCACCCTGTTACTCTTCCCTCCTCTATGTGCCCTAAGAACTAGGTGTTGCTGCTCAGCCAAGCCTTAATGCTTCCCTGTAAAGCTTTACTGTGGGCAGGGGAACAGCCTAGCAGCTGGGAAACAGGGGTTTAAATGCCATCCGAAGCAGCAGTCTCCTGCCTTCTAGAGGACAATGCTACTAAAGTGCTGCATTTTCTGAGGGCTTTGGGTCTATAGGCATATGCTAGACACCATGTGAGATAGTCTAACAGGCTGAGTACCTTTCAAAATAAAGTGAAGGGCTGGTTAGTTGTAGGTCCTAAGAGAAAGCTCTCAAATATAATAGGTTCTATGCTGTGCTGAATGGTTTATTTGAGGCAATTCAGGCTATGCACAGAAGTATAACTCAAGGCACTTAGTTTTTCCTAAGTGAGCCCTCCCAAAGGCACCATGTAGTGCTCCGATCCATGAAAATGAAGATGAACAGAGGCAACATTACGTTCCTCAAGCAATACATGCTAATTACTTCAATTCTTGTCTTCAAACTGAAACTTGAAGAGTTCAGCATTGAACATCTGCTGAACTTTAAGCATTGAACATCTCCTGAACCACCCACTGCCACTTCCACTTAGCCTTGCTAGAAATATGGTGGTATCCATGTGGGGCATGTATCCATTTGAGCTGCTCTACAGTATTCCCCTTGGAGTGTCTGAGAGAATGCAAAGGGCTTTTATTGGTGCCTGAGGAGTCTAACACACACCCCAGAGCACTTTAGGAGCAAAGCCTTTAGAGCCTAAGGGGAATCTTTACAGTGTTGACAGAAGCTGGCTCCTATATGGCCTAGACAATATAGCATAGATAATGCTTATCAGAATTTCAGAATAAGGCCATTACATACAAACCACCACATCTGCCCAGGCAAAGCTTGCAGGCTGTGCTAGGACAGCCGAAGACCCTATGCAGAAAGAGAAACATGGCAATGCAATGAAATATGTATTTAGACACAGCTGGAATAAACCATTAATCCAATGCACAGGGACATCTTTTTCACCACCTTGCAAAAACTAAAGTGCTAGCATAACTAAAGGAGTTTGAGTGCATCAACAAAGATTCCACTTCTACCTCTGCATTCCTGATCAGATGCTGCACGTGGTGCATATACTGAAAATAACATACTGAAAGAGAACGGACATACAGCCTTCACAACACACCTGAAAGCATAGTCTCACCATGGTGCTAGGATCGATTGCTTGAAACAGATTTATTGTAGAAATCATCATTTTTACGCAGTAACTATACTCGAGGGAATATAACTAGCCTGTGGGAATCAAGAGAATAGATGAGGTGGCATCAGGCCATGAAGCTGCATGCAGCAGACATTCAGCAGAGCCAGAAACAGCCTGCATCTTGTAGAGGAAAGGGTACAGCTGAGAAACTGTAGATGAGAATGAATGAGCTCAGTGAGGCTGTGTTCTAGGAGGTAGCAACCTAAGTCAAAGGCAAGAAGGGAAAAACCTTTTAAATGAATTTAAGCTACTGCCTAAAATGTCCCCATTCTCCTAAGCAATTCTTTTTTGTCCCACAGCAGGCAGGGCACTGCCACTGCTATAGGTCCTATAGGACCTATAGGTGCTCTCCAGGACTGCAGGTGTTTTGCTCATGTAAAGCAAAAGATGCCATCTGCACTGCCTGCCTGAGTCTAGCCAGGACTGATGAAAAAGGAACACATTGAAAGGAAGCACTGATACCCACAGTCTTGCTTACCCCTTACGATGCTAGCTGGAGCATGTCAGTCAGCTCTGTAGTCCTGTGGTGGGACAGAGTTGCCTCTATGCAGGAGTTTGCATGCAGAGGGATGCCAAGAACAGACGCGATGTCTCGGAGTTTGACCCAGCTCTGGGTGAAATGAGACGGCTGCCCTATAGCACCTCAGCACTCACAGCACTGCTCCAGCTTCACTGGCCAGGCCACAGCGGAGAGGCATGGTGGCTGCAAATGTGACATCTTGATGAACAACATTCAGAGCTCTGAGCCCCAACAGAATTCTGAGGGGCATTGCTGATTAGTTATATGCCAACACTGGAGCATGGCAATACCCTCTTTGAGCAGGAAGGTCCTTGTAACCAGCACTTATTAGTGCAGCCAGCAGCTGCAGGGTAACAAGATAGGCAGCAAGTGGCCTTGTAACAGATGACCATTTTGGGAATTCAGAGTATAATTAAGTCTGGGCTTGTTTGAATTTAAAATAATGAGACTCCGACAGATGAATGAACAATTGCAATTAATTCGCATTATCATGATGGCATGAAGAGGAACTGCCTTCTATCAGGTGCTGTTTTGAGACCATTGGCTGAGAGCAGCTGTTGCCTAATAGGATCTTCTTTTCAAGTGTTATGAAATGCTGAACACGACCAAGCCAACCCACATCAAAAGCATCCTTTTTTTCCTGAATAGCTAACCAAGAAAATCCTGTGTTTCAGTCTCAAGCCTTGTTTCCTACCATTAGGAAGCAGCAGGTTACTATGGATGGAGATAAAATCAGAAGAAAGAATACAAGAACTCATAGGAACAGGGAAAGACCTTCTTCTGTCTGGCAGTGCTGGCAGGACTCCTAAACAAAAGGTTCCAGTCTCAAGGGTCTATCAACACACTTAAACTCCTGACACTTCTCCTTTATCAACAGACAGTGGTGAAAAGGACAGGGATTTTCCTTGCTGTCTTCATCTATGGAAAGGAGGTATCTGTTCTCAGCCGTTTGCACACTCAAAGGCTCAAAGGTCCTATGATGGTGTGTCTAGGGGTGATTTCCCCAGATAGTGTGAACCCACTTAGCTCCAATGTATTACACTTATTTATAACAGATAAGGAAACTGGGGTTTTGGTTTGGTAAGACAGATGCAGAAATCAGATAAAATAAAATAGATGGTTAATCTTTTTGGCTAGATAGATCACATTAATGGGAAAACCTAAAATAAGTGCAGAGGCATACGTGGCAAAATCAACCCTTTCTAAAAAAATAAATGAAATTATATGCTAAGAACTTGCCATTTAGAGGCGGTTGATTTTGGCTTAAATTACTTGTCGTCTCCTACTATTCCCCTGCACAAGCGCATGGATAAGGGAAAGAAAATGCACTGAGACCTGGAAGATGCTTGTAAGGGTTATCCCACTAATCATTTTTGTTGGGCTGGAGGACTCATTCAGAACAGCAAAGGTAGAAAGTTTAACAATAGAAAAAGAAGTTTACACTTTTGTGGCAGCTGTCATTCTAAGTACTTACCAAATACTTCATAATTTTCAACTAGCACACAAACTACATCTAGAAATATCATTTAACCAATGCAGAGAAGTCACATCTGGAATGCAAGGTAGCAGTTTATTAACTGCATGCAGTCAAAATTGTGCATACATGCAGAAACAAGAGAAAAAAATTACATCCATCTGAAACCATGAGGATAAATTTATGGGTGCGGGATGTCTTTCTTAATAAGCTTCTTCTAAACATACATGGCAGTTAAAAACCAGAAAACAAACACAGCCTGTTCCCCATAGAGCTAACAACATTCAAAGGCTGCTGTAATGAAGCAAGTCTTTCCATCAGCTTCAGTGAGGAGTGGCTCAGGTGCCAGGAAATAAAGCTTTTCTAATGTTCTTTCATGTCCTGTGGTTGTTTGTTTGCTTGTTCCTTCATTTCCTTCTCTCTTTTCTGTCTGTTGGGAGCATTTTGCCCCCTGCCATTAACAGAATCGCATGTAGGCTTTTATGCAACAAAACACCTATCTCCTCCTCCACGACAGAGGCAACCGAAAAGCAACCGTTGACTAAGGAAAACATGAGTATTACTTGTCTATTTAGGATCTGCTGAAGACTGGTTTATTATAAAGCAAAAGCTTTTGCGCTTTTGACTGTGACTCAAATGCTACCTGAAGCTCCTTTCTCTGGTGTTTAATCCTTTCTCTTTGATAACTTGCAGGCTAAGCAGAGCTTCCTAGTTTTTAATAATATTTTGATGAGAACTTACATGTGCCTGGGGATGGACCCGAAAAGATTTAGGCTTGAATTATTCACTGGCAGAAAAAAATGCCATCATTTGGTCCTTGATTCAGCAAACCTGCCTTTTTCAGAGAATTTGCTGAAAGTCAAGCTCCTCTATGGAAAGCAGGATTCTGATGTGTTCGTTACATACTGTCAGCTTTGCCTTGGCTGCAAAAGGATAGGTCAATAGCCAGAGAAAAGAATATGTGCTGACTACCATCTCCTGTCAGTTCAACACAGCTCCACACCCTCTACCAGTAGAGTAAGATTCCTCTGTTTACCAAAGCTTCAACCACGTTGACAAAGGACAACCAAGACAGCCACACTATCAGGGAACTATACATCAGATATAGCTCTAAAGCCAATCACAGAGATATCTTATGCTGCTATTCAGTCATGAGATGTATGTATTTCGTGATATTGCATTGACATGCAATGACAAAGCCCCTCTCTGCTACTATCAACAGGACAGATCTTTACCAATAATACAAAGAAAAGGGGAAAGAAGCCCTAGCACCCAGCCTAGAGGTGATCTGCATGCAAGCCAGATCATTGTGAGATCATCCCCTGCATCCAAAGGTGATTCAGATTGTGTGGCTTCACCAAGCATTTCCATCCCATCTGGCATGCAAGTTTAATATCACTGTGGTGGAAGCATCAATAGTGGGTATGCTAGGTGCCTACTTCAGTCCTCTGTAACTATTGGGTTGCAGGATTCACTGTGCAGACTCCATCTCTTAGCCTTCGAGGTAATTCCTATTGGAGACTATTCTTTTAGGCTGATTTGAGAGAGTCCTACTGACTTCAGGAGACTGGGAGCTATTTACCACCCAGGTTGAGCATTGCAGTCCTGCAGCTCTGAGACTTCGGCTGCAAAGCATTCAATTGTGACAGGGTCCATAATCCCCGCCCTGTAGGAGCCAGCCTCATCTAGGATGCTAACAGATTTTCCAAGGCTGACCTAAACCACCTCAGGTGCTTAGGAGACTTTCTTTCCTGTGTCAACAAAAAATGAGCAAAGCTCATTTCATTAACCTGCAGCTGCATTTTCAAAGGCTTTTTCAGCCCAAGAATAAGACTCCCAGTTCCCCAAAATATTTTTCTCTCTCTGGAAACTTCTGCAAATTCTACAACTTCAAAATGAGCTTCTAAAACCACAAGCACACAAATTCTGATTTAGGCCTCTCTCTTCTCCTGCTTAAGTGTGTTATTTCCCTATTTATGTAAATAATTAAAGTAGGACAGTTCCCACAGGCTGAGTGTCTCCCTGCTCCAGAACATCTTGTGGCTGATATTCAGGAGAACTTTCCATGGAATCACAGGATGGCTCAGATTTGGAAAGTACCTTAAAGCTCATCGAGTTCCAACACCCTGCCATGGGCAGTGACACCTTCCACTAGACCAGGTTGCTCCAAGCCCCTGTGTCCAACCTGGCCTTGAACACTGCCAGGGATGGGGCAGGCACCGCTTCTCTGGGCAACCTGTGCCAGGCCTTCACCAGCCTCACAGGGAAGAACTTCTTCCTAATATCTAAGCTAAATCTACCCTCTGACAGCTTAAAGCCATTCCCCTTTGTCCTGTCACTACACACTCTTGTAAAAACATTTGAAATATAGGAGAAAAGGTAAATAAATCTTTACTCCAGCTTGCTCTCCCACACCTCAGGAAGCTTCTCTCTATCCAGGAAGCTCTTGGTTAGTTACAAGTAGGTATGTCTCACCAACTAGAAGTTCTGTTTGAACCTATGAAATGCCCTAGCAAAAGTTCTAATAAAACTACCAGATCCCTCTAAAAGGCTCTGCTTTTGATGACTTGGTTTACTTCAAAAATCCTAGTTCAACTCTAAGAATTAGTTAGAATTTTAGCCATTTATCCAGATGGCATCTCTGAGTATTCTCCCCTGGATCTAATCCTTTGGATCAAGAAATCCTGAGCAATAAGGAAACAGATTCTTTAATATCTGAAGGAATAAAGGGGTGAGAAGGATCAGTGGGTGCAAAAGGAGGCTGGGTAATGAGATACCAATCTGTTTTCCTGAATGGTTTTTAATTCCTCAAATCCAAATGACCTTAAAGAGCCTTCTGAAGAATGGTCACATGGATGTGAACTATGCGTACTAACTTCACAATTGGTTCTAGTCTGCAATAGATTTCTCTGGGTGTAAGAGAAAGACATGGTAATTTGGGAAGCAAATAAGGATATTTAACTGTGCTTCATCATCCCTCAGTCATGTGGCCAAATTCTGCTTTCATTGATGCTGGAGGAATTTGTACCAGATTACTCAGGTGTTTCTGAGCTAGGTTTGTCCTGGGGGCTAATGCAGGTTCTCTGACCATACGCTTAAATACACAAACAGGTCCTACTAACACAGGCTTAGCCTACTTCTGCCTGCCTGCTTTTATTTTTTAAGGGAAAAGAAATCGAAAAAAAAAAAAAAAAAGGTAGTTTTAGACCAAGACAGATAAATAACTCCAGCTGGGAAACTGCTACAAAGTACCAAAACCCTGTGTATTTTCTGGTCCTTAAGATAAATTACACATATTAATCAGAAAGAAATCACTCCCTTTCGAGAAGAGGGAGAAAAGACATAAAAGACTAAGATCTTTTGTCACTGCTGTTCTCAGGTAAAGTTCCTATATAAACAATTTTTAAGGTAAATCAAATCAATGCCTCTCAATTAATCTCCTAATTATGAAGATCAACTTCATATCTTATCAAAAGGGTCCATAAGATCCACTGATTTTGTTACCGTTCCACCACTGGTATGGCTACTGGGGAATAAAAGGGATTACCTTCCCTGGTGCTAAGAAGCCACACATCTTCATTAATTATATGTCATATGTCCTATAGCTAGGTGCTGAAGTTTCCTTAAATAGGGATCATTCCAGTTGCTTGGCAGTAATCACATTGTCAAAAGGAGGAATGGTTTCCTTGAGTCATTCTACTTATCTTCTAGTTCTAGTGCTGATTCAAAACTGTTTTCTCCCTTCCCGTGGTGGTTTGCCCTTTTCTGAGACATGCTGTAGCAACTGTCATCACTCTGGTAAGAACAGAACTCCATAGCTTATATTAGACAGGAAACTTCAGAAGCACAGAAAATTGCTGGTGGGAAGTCAAATGAGTCATCTTCTGTTTGTGAATGGGCTAAGCAGCAAAAGCTTTTCTGGAGTCTTTAAGCTGCCGTGACATGGTGTGATCCTTATACTCAACACTGAGACATCGCCAGACTGGAGAAGAACCTCAGAGCAGAAAACCTTCACCCTCCCTCTGGTCACCCAGTTACTACTGTCTTCTCTAAAGAAGCTGCCCTCAGGCACTGTACACTCGCCATAAGGCTACACATCAAGCAGGGCTCCTATTCTTACATGCCCACATTTCAACCCATGACACCCAACCTTCCACTTCTATGTGTATTTGGGGAACAAGCCAAATGTGCTTTTGCCTTGCCTAGTATCTGCCTTCCACAATCCAAATCAGATTGCAGACTTGCAGGGCAGTTATGAGCCATGCTCTCACATTGAAAAGAATCCTCTGACAGGAATTTCACAGTTCCCCGTATCTGCATGCACCTACCCTTATCTATGCCCAAAGAACAGTCTTGGTGACAAAATGCGTAACTGCATGTATGTCTTGGCACCTCATGGCATACTTCCTTGTGCCCTACTGCTTCAGTGACAAGTGCTCCTGCAAAGCAGTAGCATGGTTGGGACCTCACACCTGCAGGTCTTTGCAGGGGAACTTACAGCCCAGGAATTACTTTGAGTTTGGCTTTTTCCTGAAACCACAGATTATGTTCTTCTTCCTTTATGTCTGCTTTACAGCAATTTGTAACTTCTGTCATTTTGCTGTCTCACATGTCCTTGTTCTGAAAAATCAGGAGATTCAACAAATCACATTATGGAAAGAACTCTTTTAGCCTTTCTTTTTGTTTTGAAAGGTTTTTCTAATGTTCATCTGCCAAAGTTTAAATATCCTCTTTCATCAACCAGAGCAACTCAAAGAACAAATGTTTTGCAATTCCTTGAAGGGCCATTTGAATGTATTGCTTTAAGTATACATGGGGGATTGTTAGGAACATAGTGACTTAACAACAGATGATCAAACAGATGGGCTTTACGCAATATTGATGTGGTCCTAACTGAATTCCCCACACATGCGTAACCTCATCAGAATGATAGAATCTCGCTGCTGTGTGCCAGCAGTATTACCCACCTGGAGTACCGACATGCAGAAAGGCACATAACCGTAGAACAGGACGGGAAGTCTGGGCTCTGACGCTGATGGCCTGACTGACTTTTCTTTGTGTTCATTATGAGCATAAGTCTCTCCAAAATGATTACCCATACTCCTGGACAGTTTCTTCAGAGACTGCAGTACTGATGCTACTTGATTTTGGGCACTATCAACGCAAGCAACGTGAAAGGAATAAGGTTCTTTTAGGCAAATCTCTAATCCCAGTTTAATGACCCTCTGCATTTTAACCCACAAACAATTTAAATGGTTTATAAAATATAGGTACCATGGGACCATGTTGCAGGAGTCAGAGTGGCTAAGACAACCCTAACCAGATTTTCACGTCCTAGATCAAGCTCCCCTCACTTTCCCACACTGATGCAGATGGTAAGGGTAAAGGGAGACCACAAAGGGGTATTTAGTCGTGTATATACCAACCTTAAATTGAAGCTGGGCAAATGCATAGGGAGTGCATCCAGTTTCTTTCTCATGACTATCTACTAGGAAATCCTGTCCTGCTTTACATCAGAACTTCCTTCAAAACTAAAATGGTGTGCAGGATTTACTAGGCAGAGACTTAGGCTCTGTGGTAGTTCTTCACTTCTTAAATAACCCAGAGTACCCTGATGAAGAATTTCTCAGGAAATCTACAGGAGAGACTACTGATCATGCAGCATGTTCGCTGAATCACTTACTGAGAAGGCTGCCATGAAATGGCATTGGAGAAGATGAAGTCTGAACTGCTGCTGCTGAAACCAGGGCATTCTCTGTTTTCTTCCCACAGGAGCTGCTTTGTGAGTAGACCCAGCTAAAGCCTCTTTGATCCAGTAGCTGCTCGTTAGGAGTCCATAGGGAACTGGCAAAGCGGGGAGAGATCTAAGTCTTGAGCAAGTATGAATATGCTTGGCAATCTGTGGTAGGGAGTAAGGAAAATTCAGAGCTAAGTGCCACTGAGGAAGTAACAAAACCCCTTGCAGCTTACAAGTGAACATGGGCAGGAGGACCAGAGGACTCAGAAGAGAGGTATGGCATTGTAGGGTGATGCTCAGTGCCATAGCAGTACACAATTAAGCTGCTATTGCGCTGCAAAAGGAGTTTTTCCAGAGGTATATAACAGGTCAATGGCATACCCAGTGTTTAAGTGGAGCTTATCTGCCTGTGCTGGACAGGTAGTCCAGGGATTTTTCAAGATGCGTGGCCAAATGTCAGAGTCATGAATATAGGCCTGGACATGCCCGTAACCATCAGAAGTCAGCCTTTTAAAAGTGACAGCTATGTGTCATTATGGTAAGACCTCAGGCATCACTGTATCAAACAGGAATTCGAGAGAAAAATCATTCATAAACAGATGTAGACAGACAATTTCTGAATGGACGTTCTATCTGGTGAGAAAACACTGGGAAAGGACAAGAAAACGAACTTTTGAAAATAAAGCATAACTCCTGTGGCTTCAGCAACCCTCCTGAGGATGGGGAACCTCACTTACAGGTCCTAGCAATTGAACATTCAGCCATTGTCTCACAGTGTGATCCCAAGAAAGCTGATCTGGGAGGGAGAGCCAGCCTTATACCTCCTTCCCATTCCCCCTGCAGAATCACAACCTCAGCCAGCAGGACACAAGGCTGCATCTGCCCTCAGTCCATATGACCAGATGGTATTCTCCCAACCCATGGCCCAGCCACTGGGGCAACATCTGTAAGGATACTAATTTGCAAGACCACAGCCAGATGAGGAAATTAATGCGGTCAAACACAGCTACCACATGGCCATAGAGCCAAATCTCAAGGCCTGCCAGACAGATCTGTGTAAACATGTTAACTCATACATTGCCATTATAAAGCTCTAGCTCTAGTTTTGAATGCTGATACAGAACAAGACAAGCCATAAACCAGCTAATTAACCTTGGCAGAAAAGAGACCTGTCACCAAAAGATTTCAGATCCCTTTTTGAAGGAAGGAAACAACCCAGCATACGAGAGGGGATACTTTGGCACAGAGCAGGGATGTGGCTTGCCTGGGATTACCTAGGAGGCTCAGAACATCCATCTCCTGAACTCACCACAATTGCTTATCCCCATGAGCACAAAAGGCCTAAAGGACTGTAGGGAGCAGGGCTGGTCATTTTCTTTCATGCTAAAAATTAGCCTCCACCCCACCCCTCTCTGTGGTGAAAGAGCTTTGTGGTACCGATAGCATCACCTTTCAGCTGGGCTACAGCAACAGGAAGACTGAGAACTTACACTCACTTAAAATCCCCGGTGCTTTTTGTGTGGCTGACGTTAAATCCTAGTTCCAGTGAGCAACTCTATTCTGTTGAACAAAATTTCTACATCTTTTAATTCTTCAAATACATTTTCCAGTTTCCTGTCTCTTACTGCCACATAACACAGCTATGCATAAATAGATGCTAGTTATTATTATTGCTGCTCCACAGACGAAGAGCCTGAAGGAAAGGGTAATACTAAACAGATTCATCACAGAATTCGTTTTAGGGCACAAATATGAGGTTTTTTTCTGCCTTCTATGGTGACACATATATACGCACTCTTGAGAGCCAGTCATCATGTAGCTAGAACGTTCTGTGTGCTACAGAGCTGCACCTTATAGCTCTATATGGTTGGGCTTGGAGCTTCTTTTTTGGTTTAGTTTTAATGGAAATTACAGCAAGAAGAACAAAACAAAAAGAAAGACACTAAAGCTCTAAAGCTAAGCAAGTATTCAGATGCTGAATAGAAACTTTCATTGCTTTCAGGTTCTGTCTCAAGAGATTTCAGGCAGTCTTTCCTCAAAGAGATCAGAAGTATCCCAAGATAAGCTGTGCTACCTCTCACTCAGCTCCAAAATGCAGTGATTGCAAATCATTCTCTTTTCCAGAAGTGATGGAGACATCTGTCTCAAGGCAGCTACACGTATTTCTCATGTTGCTGACTGAAGAACATTGAATAGCTGGGGCTTTTGCTTGGTGTCTTAAGAGCAGCTATTTCTTTAAGAATTTCAACTCCCATTTTCTGTATCTTGATGCTTGAGACCATCCTGGGCCTGAAGAACACTTCCTCTGGGTTTGCATTTGTAATACTTTAAAGAGGGGCAATAAACACAGGTATATGCGAAGAGCAACAACCAAAATAATTCTGCTTGCCTGTTTATTTGAACTGACCTAAATTCTGAGTAAATTCTGCTTCTGGGACAACTACCCATTTTGGCTTTTGTTTTATTATCTGGATAGGTTATAGGGTAGTGAATGAGCACACAGAATCCACCAAGAAAGCTCTTGCAGGAAAACTTAACCCCAAACTCCACTCCTGTTAAGATGTTCATTGAAGGCATATTGAAAGTAAAATTTAAAATACCTTGGCATTTTTTTATTAAGATCTCTTATCTGACTTGTGTTTGGAAGATTGGGTAAGGAAGGGGCACTGAAGGGTTCACTGATACAAAGCAGCAGAATCAAGGAAGGATGACTTTGAGCTTATGGCTTGTACATGAAAGAAAAATTCACATATCAAAGTATGTGAAATAATGACCTTATTTCACTGCTGCAGGAAAGGGGGAAAAGGAGGGAGTTAGCTTTTGCTAATAATCACACAGCTTTCTCCTGGGTTTCCTTCATAATTTCTAAAGATCCCATTTTCTGTCATAGCAATTTGATTATCTAACAACAAAACAGTAGTGTGGCTAACATTGATTTGATCACTGTACCACTTCAAACTTCATCCTCTGTTTGTGCCAATGCGATTCCTTCCTGCTTACTTTTATTTGCTAACATTTACAAGAAAGAACTCAGTCGTTTTCTCTTTCTGCAATTAGTAAGGATGAAACTAACAGAGAAACGTTTTTCCTAAGAGTCTAAGCAGGTCCCTTGTAAATGAATTCCTGGTTCTTGGATTCACTAGGAATTTTCTTACAAAATCATACAGTATTTTTTCTACAGAATCTCACTTCACTCAGGATCCATGATGAGCCTGTTTGGGGGTGAATGGACATTTGTGCCAAAAGAGGTTGTTGGCATAGGACTCTTGTCCCATATTATGAAGAAAGGTGAGAGGCGTATAATGAATGAGGATGAGGACTCCAGAAAGAGAAATGAAAGTTTCACTATTAAAGCAGGTGAACTCTATTGTGAAGAATTATATTCTCTCCTTGTGTTTGCCATAAACACCTACCGGAAAGCACAGAAACAGTTATTATGGAAGATCACTTCCATTTTGTGCTTTTCTTGTCTTTTTCTGGAATTAGGTCAAGATCCTGAATTCAGATTTACACAAGTGCTGAATATTCACACCTTAATCGAAGCACACTTTAAACATCTCATCTGGGGGGTAAGAAGGAAGGCAGTTTCCCAAAAAAATAATCAGATATTTGGGAATTGAAAATCAATTATCCCGAATTAGCAGATAGTTGGGATAAATTTGTGCTTCTGTGTGCCTCAATTCTTTCTGAAAAGAAACTCCTAATTTACCACAGAGTATAGACCAAACATGTGATAAACTTACAGCAGCCTGTGCTGACCCAGTTCCCTTTTTATGAGCACTGCTACAGATGTGAAGCAGGAAAATACACAGTATCAACAAGATAACTGTGCCCACCTCAGCCAGAGCAGCAGAGAAGTGATTACAGTTCTTGTGCATCAGGTGGTACGCGTTTCCCTTGTACTCCTTGCCCAGCTCTTCCATAATCTTATCCACATCCTCTTCTGTGAAGTCTGTGGTGCCCAAGGCAATGGATTCTCTAGTTAAAAACAAAACACACAACAGGAAACATGGAAAGATACAGTGAAGAGAGTGATATATACCCAGGGAGAAGGAAATAATCAGACATTGGGAAGAGAACAGGCTTAAAACATGGACATACCTATCTGGGGTTATCAGAGACTCTCACTAAAATATTGGCACAGTAATATCCTCAGCTTATCCACAAAGCAGGTTACAGCACAGGCAACAGCTCTGGAAGCTTCCTGCTCTCCACCAGGGAAGTCTCAGCTCTGGGAGTCTTATCCCACACTGCCCATTATCCCACAACAGAAGTTTCTAGTAGAACAGAGGAGATGCTTCTTTCATGATTGAGAGGGTTTCCATGAGATGGGTCAGGAAGCAGCAGACTGAACACTTGATGCAGAAACGTACTGCTTCTCCCAATATTCACTCAGTAGTGCTCATTCTAAAAGTCTCCAGTGACCCTCAATGCAGACTGGCAGTTTGGGAAGGTCAAGCCCCATCTGCCATGGGCAGTTCCATGACCCACAGACCCACAGCCCGAGCACCTTGAAGTACACATTAATGCAGCATCCTATCAGACTCCTCTAGCAGCTGGTCTGTCCCATGTAACAGAGCAGCAATAAACACAAGAGATGACTTCTGGTACTTTGTGCAGCATTCACAAACAGGTGATACTCATTTTATCCACCTGCAAAATCTCTTCAGGGCTGCCTTTGAACCAGGAGCACACGAAGGATGTTAGTGACAGTGCTTGTGAGGAGACAGAAAGGGAGACCCAGAGGATAGGACTTTCCCTGCTCCCCCTGCACCGACGGCTACTGGGGGCAGAGAGGAAGATGTAGAAAAGGGCCCTTACTTGAACTTAAAGGTCTCGCCAAGTTCTACCGCACTGCCAGGTGTGATCTCAAAAATCCCACTGAAAGGGTAGGGATGCCCTCCATAGGCAAACTCTGACAAGGAAAGAAACAGACTGTAAGTAATTGAATGAACGCAATGTCAGGAAAAAGTCTATGGCAGCTGTCTGCACAGCTCAGCATCAGCACCAGGGCTGGGCTATTGCCAAAATCCGTTTCAGCCAGACTCTGAAAGCCATTTTCTGTCTGGTTACCTATTGGCCTAAGGACGCCCTCACAGCCACCCTCTGTGCTAACACTGCTACTTTCCCACAGTGCCAGGAAAACTCTGACAGTCTGTCTCTGTACCCATCCACGTGGCTTCCTCTCAGTGGGAAGTTCTGTGCTGGAGGCATCTAGATAAACTATGAGAGGCTGTCAGTGGTGGTACTGAGCTGGAAGAAGTCTTCTCTAGAGCAGGGAGTAAACAAATCTTCCAGAGGGATTTACAGGCAGTGAGTGGGAATTCTCTGCAGAAAGCCAAGCTGATTGCACTCAGCATGCAAGTCAAGCCACGAGGTCCTTCCATGTCATACAGGCAATATTGCATAGCCTGTGAAAGGTGCTGTGCTCAAGACGGCACATGGCACCCAGGGGTTTTGTCTACTGCATAACACCAGCTGAAAATACCATGAGTAGCGTGAGTCATTTAATGCTGAAGAAAGAAAGGGAAAGTCTGTGATGCTGGTCTGTCCTTCACTGCACTACAGCTGTTTCCCCTGATCCCTTGACTGCACTTTTTGCAATGGATGCTCTATCACCTTCAACCCCAGCCAGACCATTTCAAAAGCCTTACAAGACAATTTCTTTTCCTTGTAACCCTGCTGTTTTCAAAGAACAGTTTCCAAGATTTCCAGACCATAGACATTCGCAAAGAATTGCAGCAAAACAAATATACCCTAACAGGAAATTAGCGCAAGCACACATATGTAGGTATCAGGACAACCACTGATCCGCTTCCCTTTCTCCTCCCCTGTTTCTCCCATACTCTCCTCCCCTCCTTCACTGCAGAACAGCTTTCTGACATTGCTTGGACCTTCCTATCTGCCATCCTGCTACATACCTGCACAACTATAGAGGCTGCAATTACATGGTGAAAATATGAAGGGCTATATGGTTCATGACAGAACTGCTCAAGTTCCTGCTGGATTCCACAACAGACTCTAAAAAGAGAACTGGCCAAGCTTTTCATTCCTCAAAACATTCCTTGCCAAAAGCTGCACATTTGGGGTGCTTTCAGTATCAGACTAACTACAGTTGTCATCATGTTCTGCAGGTACTGGAAAGAAAATAACTTCATACCTCTGCCGTAGATCTCGATGCCAGAGTGGAAGACACCAATCCCCAAGGTGGAGGTGTATTCATTTATCCAGTACTACAACAAGAGAAAAGCCACATTTGGAAGCATTAGTGCAAAAGAAACACGCAATGGTGGTCTAGGGTATATCCCCCATCTCCCATCCTCAGAGCAACTTCTTTTAAGGAGAAGAGTGATTTTGAAATTAACTTGGACAAACAAATTGAGACTCCTTATAGGCCAACAGAAGTGGGCACTGTGCTTATACAGCTGGCTGGGATTAGGTCTCCAAAAAATGTTCATCTAATCCTTTCCATGTAAAGTATTAACCTGTATTAGGATATAACTGGACCTCAGCACCATTTAGTAATTATCTTGGCAACTACTTTATAGAAAAACAAAAAAAAAAAAAACTCAGAGCATGTTAATCAACATTTTGCTCAGAGGCTCCATATAATATCAAGAGACAAGAGCTTGCTGCTCCCAAATTAGGTCCAAGGTGACCACAACTTCACCCAAGTCAAAGACAAATTTTCCAGAGGAGCTGTTAAATGACTTCATTGCTCTGGTCAGAGTCCAGCACTTCCCCATTACATTAAGAGAAGAATAATACAGCAGTCTGGTGCTTGCATGTGATGCTTCTCCACCAAGCGTTGCTCAGGGCCTGTTTCCACCATACCATGAAGGACAGTGCAGACACCCAAACAAGTCCCAGCTAAGCTAATTCTGGAGCAGGAAGCCATACAGCCATGCCAGCATAGTACTGCACTGGAGATAATTAGTCCTGCTCAGCACCAGTATTTATTAGGTCAGCTGCAGAGCTGTGCTGCTGCAGAAATGATGGTTTCAGGCACTGAGTGGAAAATGCCCATGACTGGTATATTTACAGTTCACTTAGGGCTACTCTGCAGTGAAGATGCATCTCTAGTAACTCAGAGCTACTAAATTCTTACTTTAATCAAGCACTGCAAGGGAAATGAGTGTTATTCACTTGCCCCTGTACAAGGACATGACAGATTCATTAAGCTAAAATTCTCTTTTGGGTCTGATAGCTTCTGGTGGAGCCAGAATAAGCTGTACCTCCCCTGGTGTCTGGCACCACTGAGCTGTCAGGTGTGAGTTAGAACCCCTCTGCTATCAGGTAACCAGAGGTCTGGCATACTCTACCTACTCTGCCCACACTGCTTCCTTATGAAATTTTGATGACTGCAGTAGCTCTGCATATCACCTGGAAATACTTTCTGTGAGACCACTGCTACTGTTAAAAACCACAATAGCTCCCATATGAAAAGTACAGTCCCAAGCCTGATATAATGTATAGCCAGTCTTGATACCTCAAACCATGCCCCCAAAAATCCCTGCCTCTGACAGTACAGCAGTTCCCTTTCCCTTCAGAAAATGCTGCAATGCTTCTTGTTCTTTTGCGTGTTTTGGTATCATAAATGTCGTATTACTGTAGGAGAGCAGCAAACAACCTGACCCCAGCTGGACCCCTGCCCACTGCTCTCTTCAGACCTTGTATAACCTGTATTTACCTCTTCATTTGAGTTATGCAAACTCCTGTTTTTAGGATACATCAGAACGTTGAACTGGAGTTAGGTCAGGTAGCTCTCAACCTGTCAGCTGAAATAGTGCGTTAGCAATGAATCCTCTGTTGAACACCATGCCTAGTATTTAGGGACATGATGTGCCCTTGCCTTCTGCTGCCCTTCTTCACAGTTCTCTGCTGCAGGAATATCGCTGCACTGATTTGGGAAGAAGATACAGAGGTGGAGGCTGCATACAGAAGCCCATATGATACCAGCCACGTCTGCTGAGGAGACCAAAGCCTGTCTCCCATGGATACATAGTCCTCAGTTCAATTCTTTGCTCTCCCAAATCTTATGGATTAACTCCTCAGATAGATAGTCTCAGATAGCCTCAGTAAGCTTCAGAGAAACACTGGTTTCTAGAGTCCCACTGTAACAACTCCCACAGGATATGGTAAGTAGGTTGTCTTCTTCCCTCAGGCTGAGCTATTGTCTCACAGCAACAATACAAGCACAACATGCCCAGGTCAAGCCAGCTGCTTTACTTAGAGGAGTAACTTCAAACAAGAAAGTTAAACTGAAAGACACTTCCAACTATAGCTTTTTCTTCTTCCATGTGAAAGTCTATGTTGGTTCCAAACAATAAATAAGCAAACGAGCAGGAAATAAAAACCCCAAACCCCTCTCCTTGGTTAACATGTTAGAGTAGTGCATTGAGACCTGATCACCTCATACATGCAGAGCACTGTCAGATTACAAGCCCTCACTGTCCTGCAACCACTATTGTTCCCAGCACCAAGCCACAGCCCCCAAAACCCACCCTGCCCAACTGCTGGAGGCAAGAGCCAAGCTGCAGGGCAGTTCTGAAAACACAGATGATGGGGAGGCTCCACCAGAGATAAAGGAGAGAGAAGCAGAAGTTTTTCTCTGGCTGATGTCAGGTGTTGCAGGATTACAACTGTCATGTGGACATTTCTGTATTTAAATGGTATATATTGCAGTATGAATTCCTTTGATGAACTATTATGGACTGAACTGCAACAACCTCAGCCATATCTGAACTTGAACTGAACAGAAGCTATACCAGTTTAGTACTTTCTTTGAAATAACCTTAATAACTCAAGGGTGTTACTGAAGCAGGATCTGATTTGCATCTTGGTTCTATTGATATGATATTGATATGACCTATTAGCAAGTCCAAAATGCAAAGCAACTCTGAATCATGGCTGCTACTGTCCTCATCTCACCCCTGTCTCCAGGGTGCTGCAGAATCTGCCTCCAGTGTGTGACTGAACACGCAGTGAATGCCTCATGGCACTTTGGCACAGCCCACGGCTTGTCTCGGGAGGAAGCTATGCTTAGAGTGAACATGTCAGTCACTAGCTGAGCTGGAAGAGAGAATCCAAGCCAGATTTGAAACCAGGTTTGTACACACATGCTCAAGCTGGCCTCATTTTCCAAGGGGTTTGCAATTCTGAGCATAAGAACAGCAGCAGCAGTCAGCAGATACTCATCTCTGGAGTAAATGGGCTATTGCTTAGATTAAAAACAAAAATCTGCACCCTGTTCTGTCAAATGAAAGAGACTGGGTATTGAATAAAGCAGTATTTTAAAGAGAGTTGTGATTCATGCCTGCATTGCATGCTGCCTGCAAAATCATGCTGTAAACCCTACACAGAGGGACTTGGAGCATTCTGTCTCATTTTCATCTTCAGCAGAGACAGAGAACAGCTTAGAAGTGAAGAGATGCAGGGAGGAAAGCTAACCAGACTGTAGCTGTTTCACAAAAGCAGCAGATAGCTCAGGATGCAAAATCAAAACCCAGAAAGGAAGGAATCTCTTCACATTTAGTTTGCAGTGTATCAGTTAAGAGCTTTTAATGCAGGTCCCTGATGAAGTAGAATTTGAATTTTTCCAGTTTTTATACAAGTCTTTCCTTATTTCCTGTTGGTCTGGTTTAGGGATCAGAATATCTGGTAAGATAATTCAGACTCTGGGAGATAGTCTGACTGAGTTGTTGTGTTACTCACTTCATTTATCATCTTTCACACAGAGGTAGGCTTGAAAGCCTTACCAGGACAGTGAACCATGCCCTAACTTTCCAGACAGGAAAGAAACTTAACAGCTTCATTATATTGATACATATTCTGGCAGGTCTAGGATGGAGAAGCAGATGACATGATATTAACAGATTGTGTCATCCCAGGACTTTTCAGAGCAGCAGTTCCTGGGAACTCCTGCCAGAAACAGGTTTCCAGGTAGAAGAGGCCCATCCATGTAACCATTAACTTCTACCATCAATAATAGCATGCTGTAACATTGAAGTTGCTGTCACTTTCTCTTTACCATCCTACTTCAGACCATTATTTCCCATGATGTGACACCAAAATCTGTTATGCTTCAATGCGCAGAATAGCTTAACTTAACCTGCTCCCTAGGAACTGGAGACAAGACCACCTCTGTGAGTATCTCCAATATTAAGCAACACATTAAGCAATATTTCATTTATCACCCCAGTATAGACTGGATATTCCACTCCATCAGGCCCATCCACTACTGAAGAGACACTAACCCATCCTTTCTTATGATCTGTATGAACATATAGAAAAGAAATCCACCAGGAGCTACTAAATAAATCTGATTTCAGCAAATAAATGAAAACTCTGAGTACTCAGTGTCATAGATCCTTGACACATTCTTCTGCTCTTCACGAGGTACCACACAATCATCATCTGAACCAGGATACAAGGCTAGATAAAGCTTTGCTCTGACTTAGTCTGGTTATGTGGACATCAGAGCAACCAGACTAAGTCAGAGCAAAGCTTTATCTAGCCTTGTATCTGGTCTTTGAACAAGACACCTTTACCAAGGACGGGTGCAGATGATGAACGAGTAACTAACTTAACCATCTCTCCTCTGAAAGCACCATCTGTATATGTAGGAATACTTCCTTTTCCCTATGATTCCACTGGCAAAGCTTTGCTTTAAGGAGGAATGAAAAAAACACCAGTAAAGAAGGATGAGATACAGATGGTATTCTGACATTGCTAGAGAGCAAGGAGCATGTCAAGAGACTGAAGGAAATGGTCAAATCACCTCACCTCCTGCTGGTCTTCATGGAGCACTCCTGCCAACACAAGTCCAGTGTCTGCCCTACCACCTGGGCTTGATTTTGATGCTTTCCTCTTTGAGGGCCAAGCCACATGCTGTAACACCAAGCTCTCCTTTGCAGAGATGCCTCCTCTCTGCAGAATGTGGGAGCTGGCTTACTGCAGAAGATAGATACCCTTAGCTCAACAAATGCAGGGGGAAGACACCCAGGGCGCCAGCTGCTAACCAGTGTGATGCCTGAAAGGCGTGAACTGGTAAGGAACATTTCTTCACACCTCTGCCTTTACACACTGCATAAAGTCTTTTCACAGAGGCTTTGTCCTGGGCTTAGCAGTGCTTGGCCACTGTAATCAACTTACTCAGGAAGCCCATGAAAACATGAAGAGGAGTGTGTGTGCTAATAAATGCACTGAGTCTTATCTCAAAGACCAGGAGAATCCTCTGTGACATTAAAGCTCAACACAAAAGCCAGTATTTTAAAGGCAAAATCAGATTGATGCAGGAGATGAGCCAGGGAACATCAAAGTAATGTTTCAGCATTATTTTCTGAGATGTATTTATCCAGATGTGAAATACGAGAGCGCAAAAGACAAAACTTACTTAGAGAACATCACTTGAGGAAACCAGTGAGTAAAATACCAGCCCTATATGGTCAGAAACTTCAGAATAGTTTCAGCTGGGGGGTTTTGGTCTGGGGTGCTTTTTTTTTTCAGTTTTTTAATTTTTTTAAACCAAGATCAAGAACCTTGGGCCCCCAGAGGTGGAAGGAGAGAGCCCAAGACAGATCACAGGCTTTATTCTCTGAGTAATGCTTGCAGGGATGAAGAAGCATTACCTCAACTACAGACACACAGGACAGGAGGCTTCCTGCAGGTCTTTGCCAAGGCACTTCAGTCATATTGCAGTACTTCTCACTTATGTTCCACAGCCCTAGGCGTGCACATGGTTCTGCCGATGTGCCTCAGTCCTTCTGCTGTTCACCCCTTCTGGCCTGGAGCTCCAGTAATAAAACCTCACTATCACATAGGATGACATCAAATTATACAGCATGGCAGCTATTAGTAAGGTTTCTTTAGCAACTGGATGAGACCCAAGCTCATTTTAGTGTGACCTGTATCTCTTACACTCAGTTCTCCAGAGGTACAAGGCTTGTTTATTCACCAAGCCTAAAACGCTATTTTCCTAATATACTATGAACACAGATTAAGCAGGAAAGGATTTAAATGCATGTGGGGAGAACAGAAACTAAAAGAGAAGCTTTACAGAGTATTGAGAAGTGATGACACAGATTCGTCTTTGAGACTTCATACCTGGGAAAAGCTATATTGTGGGTCATCGCTCCAGCACATTCTAAACGTGACTCTTCCTAGCTGGAGTAACACCTCCTATGTCAGGTCCTCTTTGCTCCTGGCAAAACCTATCAATCTGCAAGTCATGGACCACAGTGTGACAGCCCGTCAGGTCACTCCAAATCCAATTAGCCAAAAGCACACTCTTTAATCAGGTATGCTAGTTTTCACTTAAAATTCCAGATAGTATTAAAGAAACAAACTACTGCAGTAAGCAGGTCTCTGTTAACAAACAGGCTCAGCCTCTGTTGCAATAGGCTATAACTTGCAAGTCTCAAGAAAAACAGTTCTCAGAGTATGCCCAGTTTACAAACAACCCAACTGGCAGAACTGATCAAAGCTTGAGGAACTACAGGTTTTCTTCCAGGAGAGCATCCAAGTACTGATAAATTTACAGCTTCATTGCAGTCAGAGAGCTTGATGTAGCTCTGATAAAGCGGGGATACAGATTTATACAAGGACCCCACTTCAGGCTTGGACAGGGACATGAGAACAGACATCTGAGGAGCAGAGTCACATCACAGAAAGAAGAAAAAGACAAGGCATCTCTTGGCAACTGACTGCTGTGCTGCATTTTGAAGGAAAGGAGCTTCTGCTGAGAATAGTTCTCAACCCTTCAGGTTAATACACTATAATAGACCATAATTTCCTGGGAAATGACGTAACTTGCAGTGCTGTACATATTTCCTCATGCAAACTCAAAAATGCTGAGAGACACAAGGCAAGATGCTGAATTGCTCCCTTGAGAGGAACAACAGGCCAAGCCTCTGTAGGATTGCAACAGCCAACTCTGCCTCAGCAGCTCTTTTATCTCAGCCAGGTTCTCCTCTGTAAAGGATCTTTTCCTCTCAGGTTGGGCTAAAATACATTCCTTAGTTGTCTCTTCAGGAGGAATTTCTTTGGAGGTTGCTATGGCTTTTCAGACATTATAATATGCTTCTGAATTGCCTGATGCATGAGCCAACACTAAAATCTTTGCAATCATGAAGCATAAAGAGCTTATTTCAGTGGCTTCTAAAATGCTATATGTGGATTAAAAACTGATGCTGCTGAGGGAGAGTTGGAAATCTACTTATGCTTCAATGCTGTGATGAAATGAGATTTTACTGGAAGAATAGCAGGACAAAAGAAAATACTAATCATGCTGCAGAAAGGAAACAGCATGCATTTTAGCAGGTAACTTTTGGGTGTATTCTAATTTTTAATTTAAAAACATAAACAAGATTTAGCTGAGAGAATGGGATACCTTCAGTGTTTCTACTTCAGCCTCGTCCTATAAAAGGGCAGGCGCAGTCCTGGCTCAATATACTGGTATTACTTGAAGTCCTCTATACTTTTTTGCTTTCCCCAATACTGTTCCACTTTCTACCCTGTTGCACTGACAGCAGCAGTTATCCTGAGCAGAGCTTCCTTCCTGCAGCCACATGTGGGAGGAAGTTTACCACTGTGTGTTTTTTGTCTCAAGCCATACACATTTGTAGCCTGCTATTTAGGAGGTAGCTGATCCAGCATGCTCTGCATTAAATACAGTTGACTGTTGCTGGAGACAGTGAACACCCATCCAATCTATGTTTCAGAGCTCAAGTGGGAACCTGCATTACCAATGGAGAGACAGGGCAACTAGCTGGCTAAATTAAGCAACTATTTCCTGCCCCTGCAGAACAAACGTCCCTCTCTCTTCTGTTTTCAAGTTCACACAGAAGCCACCAGAAGTTAATCCACCTGCCCAAGGGTTTGTCACACCAGTCATGACACTAATGGCCCAGCCTGGGTGTCTGTGCACACAACATGGTATTTGTAATAGATTGTTTGTGCCATATGAGAAGCAATATGCCATTTTTTCCAGCGTCCACCTGCTTTCCTCAGTCCTGACTGTATCTGAAGGAGTGACCTGAAGGGGCTGAGGTGGGACTGGAGATATTGAGCAGAAATCATGAGGGGGAATTGCTGCAGATGGGTGCAACATGTGCCAGTGCCAAGAACCTGTCCCAGAGTGGTCTCACTAGCAGCCCTGCAGAAGGACTATCCATGCTATTACACACCACTTCATATGCTGTATCTCTTATATCTCCTTAGTTTTAACTATTTTCATGTATAATCTTAATCCCAAGTATATGAAGTCAGAAGAAAAAAAGAAAAAAAAGTGTCCATTTGCAGGATTACACTAAGTGTATTTACTCAGGGAATGTGCCTGAGAAACTTGGATGTGTTATAAATTAGCAAAGTGATAATGCCTTTGCCTTAGATGCATTCACAATGACAAATTGAGAAGTATTCAGAAAAGAACAGCAGCAAAATGATCAGAGAAATGGCGAGACTGACTTGTAAGAGAATTAATTCAGAAGAGTTAATAGCTTGGCAAAGCAACGACTACAGATGACAAATTTGCAAACATTTGAAAGGCTGACATGAGTTATGGGAGAAGACTTCTTAAGAATGATGCAAAAGGATTCAAGTAGGAGTAACATAGCTTAAAAAGAAGAGAGACTTTGGCTAAGTGTTTTGAAGTTTCCTGGCAGTAAGAAAGCACAAAAAAACATTTGGATGACTGAAAGCCATGTGCCAAAAAAGCCTTCATGTGCCTGTCCAGGACAGAGTATTGAATAGTCCAAAATGTTTTCCTCTGCTAATGTCTACGAGGCTGTTAACAACCTTATTTGAGCGTATCTCAGACCCTGCACACTTACATGCACTGTAAGCCTTCATCCAGTCTTCAGAGCATGTTAGGAAGCAGGCTTCCAATTAAAAAATATTCAGGTGACTTGAAAAAACAAAAACATAGGCACAGAAATACCCTACACCTCAGTTACCAGCAGATATATGAAGCACAGTGCAGGACGGTGCAGGAGCTTTGGCTCTGGAACTAGCTTGGCCCTTATATGCCTGGTAGGATCAACAATATGGCCTCAGGGCTCTCTGTCCTTCATCTTGCAGGAAAGATGTAACTTAGAACTGTAATTAATAAATAGGGCTGCTAAATGATTTCTCAGATGAGGAGTAATGCTGTAGCTAGGCCTGCTCAGAAAAGGGTACATTAACACCTTCTTCTCCCCGTTGGTAAGAACCCTTGCTCTCTTTGATGGCCCTTCTCCAGTCTTTCGTTCCAAAGAGGAGACTAGCCCTATCCTGATGTCAGCATTACAGAGGGAAAACAGACATTTAGTGCATCCTTTGAAAATGCATTCCGGTCTACATATCAATCTTGCTGAGGCCAAAGCATCTGCCTTTAATCAGAGAATCGGGCTGCAGTTAACACGCACCCCAAGCCCTCCACATGCTGTAGCATGTCCCTGAAGTGCCAAAAAGCACAGCTCGTCTCTCTGCTTTGGCAGGTTGGTAGCAGGGATTTGAACTTCAGCCCTTCATAGCCAAGATGAACACCCTAATCACCAACTGCAGCTTCTCCAACAAAGTGATGCATGGACATGTAAGCAGCTCCAGCAGAAGAGATTGAGAGATTCATGACATCAAATAAACTGGCAGTTAAGACCAAGAGCTCATCTAGATCCTTGCTTAGGTTCATAGATTTCTCTCCCATAATAGCAAAATGCTAAATTAACACTGATTCTTCCTCATTGGCTTGTCCTCCTTCGAGAGTCCCTGCCTGACCAAACACAAATACCTAATTTTTGGCTAGCTAAGGCACATCGACGGTCCATGACTGACCACCTAAGGTAGATGTCTTGGGATGTCTTCTTGGATTTCTAAGAAGGACACCCAAAATGCTAATGTCTTTCAAGCTTCAGCATGGTTTGAAGATCAGTAATTGAAACACCCTCTACTATGCTGTCTCCACTCAAGTAGTTCAGGAATTAAATATTGTTCAGCAAGATCCGATTCACAGGTACAGTTATCAGATCCTTTGGGGGAGAAAACTAATACCTATGAACAAATAAGTCTGTCTGCTCATCCTGTTAACAAGGCTCAGAGCTTCATGGTTTAGTGGACTGGAGTGCCTGCTCTTCTTCCTGTATGGTGTTTCTTTCAGTTATCCTCTGACAGTTACTCAGACCCACCAAGACAAACATAATTCACATTTCATATCATAAGTCTTGCTTACCTGCCAAGATCAGCCTGCCTTTTCTCAAAACCGTATCTAGTCAGCGGTAGGGGAAGGGAGAATCACCTCCAAAGTGCCAGGCTGTAACCATCCTGAAGGGATGGGATGCAATAGAGTAACAATAAAGCCCCTATTCTCAAATATATGACCTTGAAAATCTTGATTGGCTGCATGCAGGCCACTTTCAGCTTTATTTTGGCAGGAACATTCCCTTAAGTGATGCCATCTGAAGGCATATTATGCCAAGGTAGGACAGGAGTGTGGAGGAAAGCCTCTCAGAGATGACTACCAAGTGGCAGGTATTAGGAATCAAGCTTGACTCGGAGCTAGAAATTTCTGTAAAGATGAAGGGACTAAAACCCAGAAAGAACAAAAGTAAGAGGGGACATGGGGAGAGAGAGAGCATGTGTGCAGGTTCATCATCATCTGTCTCATTGCCTATCCCTGGAGAAGTAAACCTCTCTGATGTAATGCTAGAGGGGAAGGTCACTCAGGAACTGCTATTCTGGAAACCATGAGGCTGAAGATCATTCCTGTGCATGGCAGAGAAGCCAACTATTGAGGTGTACACTTTCGATATATTTAAAGATATATTCAAAGGTTTTAGGGGTTTTTTAATGGTCTCAGGTGAGGTGATTCAACAACACTCTGCTTTTCTACTTTGCAGTTCTTCCTAGGATTTCAAAATACTTTACAAGCATTAAATTTTAAGCCTCACAGCATTGTGTAGAGCCAGAAGACATTCTTCCATTTAAAGGTAGGGGAAGAAAATACCAGCATATAGCTTGTGTTATGACTATGAAGACATAGCAAATCAGGAGCAGAAATGAGCTCAACATCCTGGCTCAAAGCTTAACAATCCAACAACACTTCCACACTGTCTTCCAAAAAGAACTGATCTACAGGACTGGTCACGAGATTTGTTGAAGTGGAAAGGAGTGAAGTTGATCTACCACAACTCCTCTTCTGAAAAGGGATATCACAGTGGCTTCCTTTTCCAAAGACACTATAACCTACTGAAAAGCTAGCATCCTATTTGGCAAACAGAATTAGAGAAGAAGACTATGGAAGAGACTTTTTAAAAGTTTTATCTTGAACTGTCTCCTGAGGACCTCTAGCCTTAAAAGTCTAACAATTAATTCACAACATTATACTCATATTTACATTAAAACCCAGATCATTAATGCTTTCACCAAGGATGACATCCTCCTAGATACACAAGGCAGGGACGTCTACTCTTTTTATACCAAGAAAGTATAAGAAACTAGTTAAAACAACTTCTGAATTCTGCCAAGTTCCTACATGGATAACTGCTTGGAGAAGACTGAGGTAATAAGAAAGTCATTGAAATTGCAGCTGTCACAAAGGGATAAGAAGTCTCTTTATGATACCACAAAAGGACCAAGAACACCACAGGCATGGAATAAATAGTTCATTTTGTTCCATCCCATTAATGCAGAGCACAATGACATATTGTTTTCAACCTGTTGTGCAGAGACCCAAGGGAGACAGCAAACTACTTCAAAGGCATCTGCAGGCTGGCAGGCTTATGTCTGCTAGACAAAAGCTGACATCTCCAGAAGGAAAAAAAAAATTCAAAAAAATGAGAGCACAAAGATGTTAAAGAAAATTATTGCCCAAAAGAAAGCAGAGGAGAAACCTTAGGTTTAAGCAGGAGGTGGAAGCACACTTGAACATCCATAGACAAACTGATGAAGCATAGTCCCATAGCTAGGATGTCAAACAAGGACTTGAGAGGTTCCTATTCCCTGCTCTGCTATGGACAATTTATTTCGGACCAGGTCAAAATTAAAACCTCATCAGCATGATGCTACATTCAAATTCGAATCTGTCATGGTCCAAATTCTTCTCCAAATTCCCATTTACCCTGAAGTGTTTAACACCATCAGTATCAGCAATCCGAATGCAAGACCATTACACCTAAATAGGTGGGCTCCATACTCAGATAATGAGAATCCCCAGTAGACATGAGGATCCCAGCTCTTCTTTACAGCACTGATTGTTTGCTGTTCAAGACCACAGACATAGCCTCACTCTGGGGTTAATAATGGCAGCAGTAGCACCTCATAGCCAGGAGTTAAACCTGCCCACAGGCAAATCTGGATCCCTAGAGAAAACAAGAAAGAAAGTAGGACTCCCTAGATCTCCTCTCCATGCAAGTGCCATGTAAGGCCAAAATCCAGTCTGGCACTCATGTCATATAGGCTTGTAAACTCACTCCCTGTGTCACCCCCACTTACTTGCCAAAAACAGTTGTGCCTGTCCTGTGAGCCAGCAGCAGTAGAGTCAGAAAAGAGCAGGGTAGGGACTGTTTGCACCTAAGGAATCTATACTCCATGCTGGCTTTGATAACTCAAAATGCCTCATGGTGCCTATGACACAAACTGACTGCGTGTCATTAACATTAATTTGCTACTGTAAAAAAATATACAATTAAAAATTAAAAATCAATATTTCTCTCTAAGGTGCTGAGAAGGGAGTATCTTCTCCAGCATGGATGGGGGAAACCCTTTCACAATGTGAGCTGAGATTTTTTCCTGGAGAGGTTCCAGGGGCCATGCTGGCTGGCAGTGTGCCTAACCAGCTTAGCTTAGAAAAATACTGAGATAGATTCCTGCAGCTAGTGACTTGTCGTTTTTCCCTAAAGTGCTTTGTCCTGTCTTGGATAAAGCTCTTCAAATACAGTGCCAGTTTCATACAGTGTCTCATCTCTCTGCATTATCTTTTCCTACAAAGGAGAAGGAGATGGGTGCATTTTTGCCATAACCATATTATCTCTCTCTCTGCTGTTCCAGCACAACTACTGAAGAATCACATTGCAGTGGTATCTCTAGATTAGAATTTAAGGCATAAAAGCCAGGAACCTGAATATAGCAATGATAAAATGTTGTTGTACAAATTCACCTTCCCCCCAAAACTGTTTCTGCTGGTCTGAAGAAGAAAAAAACAAAAAGGAGTAGTTCCTTGAGAAAGGAACTGTCTTAAGACAAGAAGGGTAGCTGTGTGGCCTAGCCCAATGCCAAATTGGGTTGTTGCAATTATTATCTTCTACAAAGCACAAAACTGATATAAAAACAGCAACTGGGGATAGAAACTTGTTTATAACCCATTACCCAAGGGCTTCTATGCTGCATGGTTTTAGCACTGTTTAAAATGACCAAAGATACTAACCACTAATAGTTTGGGAAATGAGTAATCATTTCTGATTGTTGGCATTTAGCTATTGATACCAACAAACTGCTTTAAACATACTTTAACCCCACCTCCCTCCCATATGAAGATGCAACAAAATGATTAATACGTGCAGCATACTATGATGGCTGGGGAAAAGTTAAAAAGCTGTGGGAGTATCTTAACAACTTTGATGTGATGTAATATGCTTTACTCTGGTTTGTCTGGGGGCTACAGGGGAGTTTTTGTTCTTTTCTCTCCCTCCCCCCACCCCAAGGGTTCCTACTGTCTTTATGTAATGCACACGATTGGACATGCAGCTCTGTAATACCATTTAAAAGCTATCCCTTGCTGAAAGACAGAGAGAACAGTTAGCAGCAGTGCCTGACAACAAATCATCAGTGTTCAGTACTATGAAGATACTTTTCAGGGTGAAAACCATTTCAGACTAAGAAGTGGGTGCTCGTCCCTTCAAATGGATAGCTTCTGTTTGTTCCTTCTTTCTTTCTTTCCTTCTTTCTTTCTTTCTTTCCTTCTTTCTTTCTTTCCTTCTTTTCTTCTTTCTTTCTTCTTCTCCTTGCATCCACCTCCTAAACAACACAGCATGTGTTGGACTAGCATTCAGGCTGCCCTAAATATTTTCCTTCTGCTTGGGCACAGTAATAATTTTACACTTGTGCTAAAGCAGATCTTCTGTGCTAGTCGCTGTGTGTTGCATACATCTAGAAACAGACCTGAAATGACCTTAGTGATTCAGCCAACTGGTCTCCTCATGAACATGCATCTTACGATATCTCCATATCTGAAATGTACCCAGTAAGATCAGGGATTGAAAGGGAAGAGGGGAGATAAGGAAATACTTCAGTAAGATCAAAGAGGAGAATTTGCCTTGTGTAGCAGCTACCCTTCTTGTCTTAAGACAGTTCCTTTCTCAAGGAAATGTTCTTTGGTCTACTCTCCTTTTTTACTTCTAGTTCACTGGAAAGTTCTTTCCCCTTCCTCCCTCCATTTGTATTTATTTCTACAAAAATCCATTAGAAACTGCAAGTACATCTTGGCTCCTATTTATTTTAGTGAAAAGAGAAATGGTTGTATATTTGTACCATGGCATGCAAATGGTATTGTCTGCCAGATCCCTCAGAGACCTGCCAAAAAATTCTTCTGCATGCAGAATAGACATCTAATCTGAACAGTGGCCAGGCTAATGTAGGAGAAAGATGTAAGCACTGTAAATGTCTCATCTGGCTCACAATATCCTCTAATATCAAAGACATCCACTCTCAGATTAAACTATCTCCCCTGGCTTGGCCCTTTTAAGAAGCCTGTAGATGCCTAGATATATATTGGAGGGAAACAAGGCCTTATTCAGCCCTAGCTGACAATGGCCCACCACCTTTCTCAAAAGCTGATTGTAACTCATTTCTTTCTGTCGCTTCTTTCCAGGAGTGAAGCAGCACACTCCAAGCACATCCCTATTTTTATTAGTACCAAAATTAAGAGCCCACGTTCTTAATGGAACACTACACATGAGTCATATTCCATATTCACCCAAAAATGCTTCCCAGAGAACTAGAGACATTAAAAAAACTATCACCCCACTCTTCCAGAGTGATCCATTGGACAGGGGAAGAAGAGCAGAACTCCATATGATCAGGCTCAGCTTAGATATGGACACAACTCCCACAAGAGATGCAGGGTGTTGTACAATAGATGTGGATTTCAGTTCTCCTGAGTTGCTTTTCTTTAAATTCATTCATGCAAGCTAGGGAATACAAATGGTCATAAACCTATAAATTAAGCTAATTATCAATCAGACCAAGAGAAAAGGAGTATTTCTAGTCCTATATAACAGGGAAGTATCTGGTCACTCCAGCACTGAAAGCCATGGAAGTGATGTGTCATGCAAGTGATGAATGGATAGGTTTGAGACCATTCAGTTCCCACTCCATATATCTATCATCTTCTCTCAAGTTAGATGGATGCATGCAAGAGGTAAACAGATTCATCAAACAAAGATCAACAGCCCAGACTGATGTATTTCATCTGCTCTATGAAGTACGAGTTTGGTAGCACTTCTATAATTCATTTTACTGTGCTTTCCTTTAACACCTCAAAAATCTTGCTCAGCCTCTTTAACTAGAAGAGACCAAAAAGAGATAAAAAATAAACTACTCAGCATAAGACTTCACAGAAGGAACAAAGTTGTATTTGATAGGGCTTGCACCAGTGGGAGATCTCACCCTGGAAGGGGTTTGGGGTGTCAGATGGAGCTAATAAACCAGTTGCTGTTTGTATTCATCTATCAGGCCTAGATGAAAAGTAGCTCGCAATCTCTTTGGAGCCAGAACTCTTTCTCTTGCTCCCATTCATACAGTGTCTCCATGAAATACAGTGGAACCCCAGTTCATGGCTGAGGCTCATATTTGGTTTCATAAATAATTCATTAACAGCAGGACAAGGCAAACACCATCATGCTGTAAGCAGGGGAGCATTACCTCATTCCACAGGACAAAACAGATAAACCTTGCACAAGCAAATAGGATATCTTTGCTCATGCATCATGTGTGCAAACATAAATAAAGTCTGTACATATACAACGAAGTCTCAGAGAACAGCAGTGTTTTAACTCTGGTTTACATGAGGTGTGCAGCTAGCAATAAGCAAACGTGTCCAAGAGTGTGTGCAAAGCCAACCGTGGGTAGTCTGACAATCAGCCTCCTTTCACATATGCCATTTTAGTATTCAAGCCTAGAAAGAAGCACCAAAGGTGCAGCACTATAGATTTGTCCTTGGCAAGTCTCCTTACAGGAACTATTTCCTTCTAACCATTCCCTTCCAGAACAGTCACTTGCACGAGTGCTGCTGGATCCCTAGAAATGACTACGCTTTCTGTGGCAATAGTTAGCCTGCTCAGAGAACAGACTCCTTCAGTAAGTAAATTACAGAAGCTTACTTTATTCTCCAAGGTGCATTTGTACATTGTGAATTAATGAGAATAAATACACGGTTTGATTTGCCACCTTGCAGCAGCAGCAACTTGTAGGTAACCAATGCTGGATATATAAATACTAGCCACCAATGCATCTTTTTCCTTTCTCTTTGAAAAAGAAGACCACACACTGTGACATGAGCTTCATTTCTATTTTGTGTAATCATGTAGTCATGGTTTCTACCTCACTTGAATGCTAATACCGTGACAGTTTCTGCACCCATGCGTGCAGATACCTTCCTTACTTTTCCTTCCAACTCAGTCCTAGCAAGGCACAGGCTCTTTTTCATCTGTTTGATCAGATAGCAGTACACAACGGATGTGAGCAAGACCAGCCTGATGCTGAATTGCTGTGTTGGTGCCAGTTCTAAAGAAAAACACTCCCTCTGTGAGAAGGAATACCAACTAGGTTCAAAAATAACATGCTTCACATCACAAGTGAGCCTTTGGAAGATGGATGATGTAAACAGTAATCAATTTTAAGTTTTAAAGCCTTAAGAAAACTGAAGCATTTGGAAGCACCCAGATGCTCCATTTCTCTGGAGTGTGGAACTGCTTGACATTGCAGCACTCAAACCTTAGTTCAAGTGCAGTCACATAAAAGATTTAGACAACATGAACCCACAAATTGGGGTGGGAAAGCCCCAAGGTATCCAGCAGAGAGCACTTAAGACAGAGAGCTCTCTTTCTGATCGCTCCTCATCCAAATTGTCTCAGGAACCTGAGCTTTGAAAGCAGATGAAAACATTGTCACTTTTAGCTTCTAGACAGACCTAAAAAAGATGAGGATAGTGCCTCTCCAGTAACATTTAGCTATCTTCAATCCTTCCTCCAACACATCAGAAAACACAAGTCTGTAGGGCCAAGTGATAGCAAAGCTGTAAAAGGAGAACTCAGACTTAACACGGCTGTTACAGAGAAAATAAATTAAATCTTTGCATCAAAGCTTTCTTGTTTCCACCAGAAGAAAACTGGTGAGATTCCCATGCCTGAACCTCTCACTTATATTTTTGTAGAAGGAGTAGGAAGAGTGAGGAAATCGGAAGAGGCTCTCTTTAAAGCTGACATGGATAATACAGACAGACAGAATTGGCCCTGGAGGATCCCAGGGTCAGAAGAACACTTATTCAAGAGAAACAGAGGAACCACAGAGACAGAATAGCTGAATTGCTAATGACTATGGGCAACCTCTCATGTAAAATGTCTCTGGGACCTAAGCACCAGAAGGTAGCAGCTGTAATGCTAATCTTCAAACAGAGGTCCACATGAAAGCCAAGGAATTACAAGTGTGAAAGCCTGGCATCTAGACTATATTAACCAGTAGAAGTGATAACAAATATATAGCATTAATGGACAATAAATATGATCTTTTGGGTAAAGATCAACATGACTTCTGCAAGGGGAGATGCTGTGACACCCAGCTCTTGGTATTCTGTGGAGATGTCAGTGATCTTGATATAGTTAATTTAAGAATGATTTCTATTACATTCTTCAGAAAATGTCTTTTAGGATGTAACTAGTCATGAGACAAAGATATGGTGGGGTTCTGCAGGTGGCATCAAAAAAATAGATGGGAATTGACTATTCTGTCATGTATAAAACCTATCAAAAGGAATCCAAAAATTAAGAGACTTTGCTTTTCTCCACTAGGTAGTAGACCTGCAAACTCCCTGGCAAGGGATGTCGATACAAAAGGTTATGTTTGTTCAGGAGATCTGAGTGGAAGAAAGAGTCATTGAGGATTACTAGAGAGACAAAGTCGAGCTCAGAAAAATCCCAAAGCTGAAAATGTTTGGAAACTGTGAAAGTGTTAGAAGGAAATGTCAGAGACATACTGCTTTGTCTCCCATAGTGGCCACAAGCAGGCACTGAGGGAGAAAGAATAATAATATTGGACTAGATGGACCCTTGCTCTGAACCAGTTTGGTCATTCTTATGTTTGTGTGTTCTGTGTAAAAAAGAATGAAAACATTGAAAGGAAGCCTTGGAAATGAGTTCTCCCATCATAGCACAGTGATTTAAAAATACGTATTTATAAAAAATGAACAGAGGTTTTATTTCCCAGAAGAAAGGGAAAGATAAAGTGGGGAGCTATTTCAAACACCCATCTGAAAGACTCTGGGCAAGCCTTATGAACCACTGGAAGAGAATCTGCCTCCGCTTTGATAGTCAAGATACAGTTTAAGCACAGGTTTTGAGATTACACTGTAATTGCCCAATTAGCTCTCGCGTGCAAAAGGGATTCTCTTGCATTTATCCATATCCAACAGGGCAGAAATCCAAAGGTTTCTGCCTGCTGTGGATTTGCTCTTCCAATTCATTAGGATTAATTTCTTCACCACCCACACAATTCTCTAAATCTCTTCCTCCCCTCCTGCCCCATTGCCACCTGTCAATGTTATAAAGATGATTGGTGCTTCTTAAAAGCAGCCCAGAGAATCTTTATCCATCTATTTACTGACAGATGCTTTTTCTCCCCTCCTCTGCTAGACTATTTTTTTCCAAAAGCCTGCAGTCTGTCAAGCTGTCCCCAGAGCACATATGTGCAGGCAGTGTTTAACCACATCACCTCCTGTAACCCTAGTGTGTAATATGACTGTGTTCCTATCCCTCCAGAATCCTAGGCACCGTTTTATTTTGACAAGTCCCAAGGAAAACACAAAAATATTTTCAAATATGTTTGCTATCAAATTAAATTATAACCTGTGCAAACTGACCAGTATAAAGACTTCAGGCTGGTCCACAGCAATAGTTTTTATTTCTAAAGTGGAGGATAAATATTGGTAGATTAACATGGATGCAATCCTATTGTTGAGTCACTGGGCAGAACTAGGAATGACTGTTTCTCCTTACCTCTTCCTATCTCAGTCCAAGACTTGTACAGGGTCATGGTAAACAAGAGGGGCATTAATCTTTCATATTCTGGCTCATTTACCTCTGTTGACTAAGTGACATCTTTTCAGAAAGCCTCTTGAATTATATTACCAGATCTGCTCTGTAAATGAATTGGTTTGGGAAAAAACATCACTGACTCTGTTGGTGTCACGATACGACATGAAATCCTAGGAGTTTTCTTTCACATTGGAAATCATGATAGTAACAGAAAGCATGCACTTTCATTGTAAGAAGACTGAGTGCTGGAAGAGTGCTGCTGACCCACAGTTCCCTCCAGGGCTGGAAGCTGTGTGAACTCCATCAAAGGGCATCACAGGTAAACTGGGAAGCCTCAATAAAAGCCTTTGCTTTGAAATACCTACCACAGTCCTTAAAAAAGTATCAGAGCATTTTCAGCAGCAGGAGCTGGGAAAGAGGAAGAACAGTCTCACAAACTTCTCTCCACACCAAAACCCAAAAGATAGCACAGCAACAAGGTACCTAATCACAGAATATCTCACATTGGAAGGGACCCATAAGGATCATTAAGTCCAACTTCCTGCTCCTCACAGGACTACCTAAAACTAAACCATAATGACCTGAACTCTGACAGACTTAGTGCCATTACCACTTCCCTGAGCAGTCTGATCCAGTGACCAACCACCCCTTCAGTGAAGAAATTTTTCCTAATGTCGAACCTGAGCTTCCCCTGGTGCAGCTTCATTTCGCTTCCTCAAGTCCTAGAATTGGACAAGTCAGCCTCTCTGCGTGCCAGCACCTTAGCTGCAGAGTGGGAATAACAGCCTTTTCCTTCTCCAGAGAAATACTGGGAAGTATCCTAAAGAAGACTGAGAAAGGATGATCTGCTGGAGAGGAGAAGGCTAAGCAGATCTCTTGGGTACCCTCTTGATCCAGCATCAGCAAGAGCAGTGCAACATGGAGATACTCAATTTTGCTTTAAACTGGCAAATACCATCAGCAGGCTCCAAAGCAGAGAACTGCTCGGTGATAGCTAATATATCCTGGGAAGAAGCATGGCACGCAGCCCTTGTGCTGCATTGTTTTCTTGCCCTATTTCTCCATCCTTAGTCCCTTGAACAATATCCACCATGCTGCAACATGTGCGTCTGCAATTTGCATGCCATCATCTCAAGTTGCTTGGGCTTTCCTGACAGACTTAAATGAATAGCGGATTGAGTGCTCTCTTTAACTTCAGTCTCCCCTGGTTTTTATGCATGCTGAAGTAAAAAGCTTCCTCTGAATCAGATTTCAGCTGTCACAAAGCCAGCAGTTTTCTCCTAGGAAGTCTGGGTGCTAATGACAGAAAGAGCAGCTGCTTCTGAATACTTCTGCTACATGTGGTCAAAGAGCAGTAAAAGTCAAGGCCAGGAGCAGGTGTGGGAGCTGACTGCTTGCAGAACCTCCCCAGGCAGGCTATGGTGGAGAAGGAAGGGGGACCACTACCTCCTGATGGACAGAAGGCCAGGGGCAGCCACCAAGGCAGCAGGATTGAGGCTGCAACAGGGTACATACTCACCTGGGCACAGTCAGGCAGGTGCTGCCCCTCAGCCCACCACCCAGAAACCCTGCTGCTGCCTCCCATTCCTATGGGAGTCACACCAATCCAGGCAGTTACATCTCAGATGCCAAAAGGCAGGCAGGGTTTTAAGCTCCCAAGCACCCCACAAACATCTCCCCCCACTCCAATAAGAGTACTCCTTCCCTCCTCACAAATGAGACACCCCCAGGCAAAGAGATTGAAAAGACTTGCTAGAAAGTATGACTGAGGTGAGAACTAGGACTAAAGCTTTGGTGTTGCTCTTTCTCAACATCCAGTGCTTTACTCCAAATGAAGGTTTGGTTGTTCTCGGCTAGGGTCCAAGGACATGCTTTGCTGGCAGCATTACACAGGCTGTTGGGAGCTTTTTGATTCCCACATGTTCAAAGCACTTGTACTTTTCACAAAACATTGTGGTATCATTGAACACAATGTTACGTTTGAACTGAAAGGAGGAAAAAAACATCTCCATCTATTATTACGTGTAAACAAGAGTTGGTCTCCTACAATCATGCTATCTTAGTAGAGAATGAAATAAAAGTGAGCTTGACCCTGGCTGTGCTAATTAGTGATGTTCTATCATCAATTTACTGAGACAAAAAAGCATCCTGTCAGATCATTTCTTGAAGGGTGGAAAACACAAAAGTGCCTGAGGACCTAATTATGTCCTGGGGACCCCAAAGAGCAGTTTAAGTCACGTGTAGGATCCTGTTTTAATGGGTTCACTTACCTGCATCACCTAAGACTTCCCACAGTAGGATTTTAAATGGTGTCAAGAAAGTAATATTGCCTCCAGTTGTCTGCTTCCACAACTTACTAGAAACATGCTCATACTGGAGAGAGCCTTTGGGAACTGCAGGAAACTTTTACAAAGGGCACAGAGGCTGTCAATATTTAGAGAGCTACCACTGTGACAAGTGCCAGCTGCAGGCTTCACGAGATGGTTTAGTGAAGGTATCTTGTGCCACACTGCTAAGAGAGACTCGTACCTACTTTCTTTATGTGGGCGATCCTGAGAGCATGACATTATTTACAGTGCTGCTTCTGCATATAGTCAGAAGGAAACAAATTTATTCCTTGTAAAAACTGCCCTACAAGATAGGTAGAAAGTATCCAGGATTTTGGTTTGTTTTCAGATCTGCTTCAATGTATGTTATCAAAACTAAGCTAGAACTAAAGTGCCAGTGCCATTCCACTTCCACTAGAATAGTCCCAGCTTGAAGGTGTTGGGGGTCAGGTCTTCACATATGAATACTCCCAACAGTAAGTAAGTGCCTTAATACATGCTGAGTGATTTTCTTCTTCTTTCATGCCTATTCTCTGGTCTGTCTCTGCTCAGTCTGTCTCTCATGCAAGCTAAACAGAGAGAACAGGCAAGTCCTAGTGCCCCACACAAGCTCATGTGTCTCTATGTTTCCAGAGCAATGATAAGCAGGAGCATCCCAAAGAGAGGCGCAACAGCCAGCCAGCCAACAGTCACAGAAAATTAGTTGTGCCCCCAGGATTTAAGAACCCCCCAGGTATCTTTCAAGGGAGCAAAATGCTTCTGTGTTTTTCCTAGTAGGTGCTCATAAGGGGCAAGAGGACACCAGAACTGCACACAGTACTCCAAGTGGGGTCTCTGCAAGCTCTGGGAGCTGAGGCTGCACTTTGCAGGATGGAGGGACAGGAGTTGGTAGGGCAAGAAGGTGACAAGGTTGGAGTGCCCCTGGAAGTTAGCAGCCTTTTGGAGACACTGCCTTTTGTCTCCAAACACAGGAGGAAGTATTATCCTGCACTTCTCCAGGTGGCTTTCGCTATCGGAGCCACCAGGGGACCAGAGCAGCAACGATCCCTGCCAATTCCTAGTGACAGCTCATGTAAATGAGATGCATCATTAGAGTCTACATTCATGTATTTAATAGGCTTTAACATCAGCTTTAATGAGACACCTCTGAGACCTCAGGAGAGGTAACAGACAGCTGGAAACATGCTTCAAAGTCCTGTGGGTATGAGAAGTAGAATTCAAGTTCAGAGGTACCAAGTACAGGATTTTTAAGCACCTGATGTGCCAGAGAATATTAAATTATTCTTTACTCTAACTTTAAAATCTCCATCCGCATAAATTCATTTAATCCAGCCACAGCTTTAACTGTACCAAGATCATCCAAAACAGCAGCTCCAGTAGGCACTGAACTGCGTATCTCAGAGTAATCACACATTACAAAAGGAATCCTTGAAGCATTTCAATAACATGCCATGTTACAAACAGCACTTAAAAAGCCATGTATGAATGTGTGAGCTTCCTAGCATAACGTTACTGCTGAGACGGGTTTGGAAGATAGGATGTCACTTTTATTCCAGCTAGCTTCCTGTTTCCTTGCCTTTCTCTCAGAAGTAGTGGGTGTTTTAAAGAATGTTGAAAAAGTTCACAATATGGACCAAGGGAGGAGACAGAATTTGACCCAGACAATAAAAACAACTGAAATTTTCGTGGATTTGTGTGATTTGCATTCATTTATCCTTCCAGAGGCCTTTGCTTAGCAGAAGCCACAGCTCTTTTGCTTATAATATGAGACACAGGGGGAAAAAAAGGATTTGTAGTACTTCCTTTCTTCTGGTCCCAAGAACACCTGTGTTTGAAATGGGCCCATTTACTTTGCCCTTGTCTATTTTTGGCTTACGCTGGAATTACTGTGTTCTGTTTCAGTTCAGTACAACCCATTGCTCAATACACTGGCCCTCAATATTCTAGCAGTAGTGAGCACAGAGCGAGGCATAGTGCTCCAACAGCAGAAAATAGAAGAGGTCTATTCCACATCCCAAAGAACTGCCAAAGAGAAGATAGCCAGCTGTCTTGGATAACAAACAGCCATAAAAATTAGAGTGAACAAGGGCACAGCAAATGGCAGTGCAATCAAGAACAATGAATGTTAGAAATGGAGACAGATGGTGGGTGGATTTCAGCTCAGGACATGCTTTTTTAGCTCTGGCTTCCACAGATTTGGAGGCCTCCAGCACTGCCTTCTCACCTTTCCACAATGTCTCCATCACATGGATACTCCAGACTGTGTATTCCTAGTGCTGGGACAGACTCAGAAAAAAAGGCTGCACATGTACTCTCCAGCTTAGGTAGCTGTTAAGGAGGAAAGGGCAGAAGAGATACAGATCCACTCAGGGCAAAGCCTGACATCTGCCTAAAAATACCCTGAATGGAAACAAAGCAATAGGAGGAAAGAGCAAGGTTGGCCTCCACTTACCAGGAGTAGCAAGTGCATTCTGCTTGTACCTGATAACCAAGAGTCCAGACACTTGTGCAGGAGGGTACTGACCAACTTTCTAAGCACCTCAGCCTGCCGGAGGGGACTTGGTTCACTACCTACCTCAGAGGGAAGCAGACCGGTAACCCTCTCAAAGCATATCTGGAGCCAGGCCTTCTCAGTCCTTCATGACGAAACAGTTTTCTTTCATACAAAATAAAGAATAGATTCCTTTCATATGAAATATATGTTCAATGAGCCAGAAAACAAGTATGAGTAACACTATAGCCTGGTTCCAGCCTGGACACTCTCCTGGAACAGTTAGGATCCACTGGAAACAGACACTCTTCTGTTAAATGAGTATATCAAACAAAACCTAAATGATTTGACACAAGAGACCCAGAACAACCAAATCCAGAGTTTCCTGCTGTCTGCTTCTGTGGCAGACTTGCATGAAGGGGCAGTTGTGTTTGAATCCCTCAGGGATTTTAACCAGGTCTCTGTCACTCCAGATGCATCAGCATACTAGATGGTAGGATGGTAGAAGTCAAATGCAGAACCACTACTGATCCTCTTCCAGCACATAAGTAGCACTCATGTCAGAACCTCTGGGCATGTCATGCCATCTCAAATGTCCTAAAATATTCAAGATGTCTCTACGAAGTGGATAGCTATGAAACAGGATCCATGAAGGAAGAGATCTGGACCTTTCCTGAGAGGAAGCCAGAGGTCAGATGGATATCCTAAAATTGCCATTTATGTCTGTGCTTAGGCAGTTGAATGGAGCCTTTAATTCTCTAGATAAGTGATTCGCTAAGAAAGCACTTGGAAATACTTCCAACCTAGACCTCTTATGCAACTAGAAGCAGCCTGCTGTGGCTCTTGCCCCAGATGTTGCCCAAGAGTGCAGGTTGATGACAGAGGTAACCTATTTGTAACCTCTTGGTCCTCTTTTTCTGTCACTTTTCACATTCACCAAGCTAATCCAGAGCTGGGAGAAATGACAAATACAGGGCAACTACACAGTTAACTGCTCCAAGTAGTCCAAAACAGAACAAGAGGGAAGACAAAGCTTATAATTCACTCTAGAACGCAACATTGGGCTCCTCATGCACTCTAAACCCTGAGGCTGCTAGCAGCACCTAGGAAGCCTTTTTTCTTGCATCAGTATCTGGTATAAATCACTAGCAGAAGAGAACAGTAAAGGGGTTGACAGTTCCTTGTGGGATTAAATAAGACTGCATGGAAAGCACAGTAATAGATCCGTGCCTGAAGGTTCAGCAAACCATGTTATCAACAGAGCTCACACTGTGCCAGGTCCTCCATCTCCCAGACATAGGGATCTATCACCAGTCACATGGCATTCGACTCACATTGACCCACATGATGAAGGCATTTACTAAACAGGCTGAAATGCTTTCAGCATTTCTAGCATTTGACACTTGCTTTTGTAGATAAACACTCCTTCCTATCAGGTATCATTTATAATCCACAGCATTTTTTCTTCCCTTATCATTGTTTTTCAGGCACATTAAGATTCATTGCTGAAAACTAAGTTACCAATTAAAACAATTTTCCACATTTAGGATATAGCCTCATATTTTGCTCTGAGAGGAGAAGTCTCACAGATTCATGTGCTGATTAGGTAAAGCTCTAAAGTAAGGAGACATCTGCTTTCACTCCTCTAGGTCTTGCATACTCAAGAATATCCAGTGTTTACCTAGAACACTATCAAACACTGTTTTCTTTCCTAACAGTATGAGTCCATTCGCTAGAGATAGAATCATCAGACTTGTGAATTTTGCTTCTTTTCTTCCCTAACAGAAATATAGATTTTATGTATTGATTGATCTCTGCCTTCCTCCCCAGCTTCAGCTACGTCATCTTGGCATAATCACAGGAACAAGAGAGACTGAAACAAACAGAGAATTAGAATAAAGGCAACCCAGGTCACTAACACTAGCTTTTGGCCCTAGGACACCCATTTAAATTCAGTTCATTGCAGTAATGCACAACTATATATACCTGCCATTCACCACACTTAGAATGGATCTGACAGCTGTTCCAACTTAGTAGCTCTGTTTGCATCACTAATGCTCAGCTCTCCCCAGCAGAAGCTCCCACTACTTGTGTAACTGTTCCCTGTGGGCTGCCTCAGTAGGAAGCTGGGTGACCAGCTGAGCTGTGACACCAGAGCAGTTCAATCTATAAACCAGAAATGAGCTACAAAAGGCAGAAGGGTCTGCTTTACTACCGTCAATGTAAATTTATTTGCTAGGAGAGTGATAACCTCCAGTACATCAGGTTTCATCAGTTCTAAGAGGGTTTTGTTCGGTTTTGGGGTTGGTTTGTTTGTCTCAAAGAACAGTCAAGTGACATTAGGAACTTTGACAGCCTAATGAGCCAGAGGCTTAATCTTGCTGACAGAAATGTCCTGTTTTAAAAGGAGTCTGCCCTCCCGTTTGGGGAAACCCCAAAAAGCACCAGAGAAAATTAATTTCAATATGGTTTCAAGAGGAACCAGAGCTCACAGAACTTCTCAGAGGTAGGCCAGTGCACTGTGACTTTGCCTGCAGATGGGGTTAAAGGACAACTTCCAGTAGCAGCAAAAGTTTTCTGTACCTCTAGGATAAAGCTGACCTTACCTTGCACCACTGGTCTTACACACAAAATCCTGCCCATAAGACTCCTGACTCCACAAGAGCTCAAGCTGCCTTGAAATGTGTAAAGACACAAAATCAGATTCTTACCTGCAGGAACCAACTCAAGAGCACTGATGTGTGAACTAGGCTAATGACAGGACCTGAGAAGGTTTGTTCCAGAAGCAGAGTTCCCACATGTTTTACACTGTGTTAGCTTTCCTAGATTCTCCTCACTCATAACAGTTTCTTATATTTGCTGATGTAAAGGAGAGCATGTTGTGGAGCAGTTTTCCTAGCTCATGCAGGACCAGCATAAGTGAGAACTCCCATGTTGCCCTGGATGAATCAGTCCACTGGGCAACAGAGCACTGAATCAATAAGCTTGCTGGTGGGATGACTGTCATAGCTGGAGATAGCAATGCTCTATGTACAGTCAAGATACAGCTCTTAAAACATCTCATGCATAAGCATAGAGTAGTCAGCTAAAGAACTGCTGTGCTGGAGAAGATCAGCAGTAACATGGACAGGTAGCCAGCTTGTCACCCTGACAACATCAAAACAGACTCTTCCCCTGATGGTTAACACATCTCCAGGCTGTTGCTAAGACAACAAAAATCCATTTATTATGCATAAATGGGCACACTTCATCACTGGACTTCTTAACCAAGGTCATGCCACTTACTCTTTAGCTCTTTAAGTGGTTTAGACCAGATGCCACATTTGGATTCCTTCTTCTTGAAGGAATAGATTCAGCAGCAAGTCAGGGTATTCATTTTTTAATCTTTTCTTCCTCCAGTTGACTTCCTCTCTCCAAAGGTACAAGAAAGAAGGGATGTATACATGCTTTCCATCATGTTCTCACAAGCCTGAACCAGGCACTGACCACAACACAGTGCTTTGCATCACCAGACTGTTTTCCTTTCCCCTCTGCTTCTGAGCTCAAGCAGGGCAAGAGAGCAGCACCACTCCATGGCTGGCCTGACTGAGGTCAGCCTGTTGTCACTCAAACTAAATTGATGCAGCCTAGGAGGAAAAGAGAAGCAGAAACAAAGCCTAGTTTTCCTTACTTGCACACACTACCAGGCTGCTCAGCCTGATTTATTTGAAAACTTTAATGTACTGCCATCAGATTTCCCATAAAATAATTTTATTTTTTTTTTTTAAAAAAGGTGTTAATTTTTTGAAGTCAAGAGCTTTTGCGCTGGAAAACATCACATCCAAGAAAAGCAAAGCAGTCTGGATAGCCCTTTCACATGCTGGGTGCAGGACTCTGCTGACATTCAGTGAGAGCAGCTTTCTCTGCCTCCTGTCTTATTCACAGCAATGGGCTATCTGATCTCTCTGACCTCTAGGCAAGAGTCTTCACAGAGAGTTTTTGGATCCATGATAACCAGTATCATAGTATGACATTACAGTTACAGATGTTGCAGTAGGACCATCACTTTACCTCAGTGATTATGAACCCCAGTCCTATTACGCAGCGTAAGCATAGTTTAATAGTCTAAAATCACTCCTACCAAAAAAGCCCAAAACAAAACACCTGAACAAAACCACACATACACAAACCACTCCCCCCACCCCAAAAAAAAAAAAAAGCCAAACAAAAAACCCAAACACAAAACAAAAAAAAACCAAACAATTAAAAACAGTAGAGAAGGCCAACTAAAACCTCTAGGAAGGCACAGAAAACAAGCATCTGAGGTCTACCTGATCCCTCACACTACTGCCTGTGACTAGCACCATGTTCAGCTACTCTTAGAAACAAAAACAGTTTTGCACTTATGTAGGACATGTTATAGCACTATGGGGAACCCATCACCAGACACCTATCTCACCATTCTGTTTTGTAATCCAGTATGCTGTACTTCATATGGTTTGAAGACAGCAGAATGAATAAGGCACTGGAAAAATGAAGAGTCAGTGATAAATTAAAATTCCAAGGCCAATATCTTTCCCTTTTCTTTGAAGAATTTAAGGGTTTACCTTTGATCTTACGCTCAACAAAAAGCGAGTGAAGAAGATAAAACACCCCAGATCTTCCTTAGCTACGGCTTATTAGTGGAAGAGGGAATTCTCATGAGCTTTGAGAGTGGCCACAGAGTAAATAAGAATACGATACACCTATGGAGCCCTTCCAAGAACATGGCAAACTTTTGAGTGAACACTGTGTTGTGGAGAACTGAAGTGATTCAGGTTTGGCAAACAGTTTTGGCCAGAGATGATGGCAAATATTTTAAGGAACATTCAAAACATCTCATTTAATGTGTTTTAAAAAGTGATGATTTTGTTTCAGAACAACTTTTTTTATATATATATTTTATATATTTATATATATTAGGAGTTGCCAGAGTTTAGTTAAAAAAATCCCAAATGCAATATTTCATGTTTTGCTCTTCGTTTGTTAAATAAATTCAGATTGGTCAATATAAGAAGGATGAAAAAGAAGAGATCCTAGTGACTATCATTTAACCTTTCAAGACCACAAGTTGCTCTACTGACTTAGAGAATCTCCTCAACTCATTGCAGTAAGAAACTCCACAGCTATCAACCTACTTGATGAAAAAGTTCCCTTGCTTTCCATGTGGCTTCCTCCAAGTGGAGTCAGGTGATGCTGCACTTCTCCACACATAGCAACTCACAAACAGGTAATGAGTAGTGCAGAGACAGGACAACACCTCCAATAGCATTCCTCACTCTTCTAAGCCAGCTGAGACCTCTACTAACAGTAATCACAAACATGTTGACATTTTTCTGATAACTAGACTTATTCTTTCCTCCAGAGTCATAATAAAATGTTCCATGATTTAGCCAGGGCTTAAAACAAACATGTCACAGGATGAAGTGGTTTGCTTGCAATCCCATTGCTTTTTCTAAAACAGACTCAAAGGCTTCTTTTTTGCTCAAGGTAAAGGTACAAAGCACCTGTATTCCTCCACTCCCAAAGAATTCAATTAATGTGTGGCCACATCTCTCTCTTCCACTTGCCTAGGAAGCCAAGAAGGGATGATAGGATGGTAAGTCTGCTGGTTTTCAATGGTACAAAGAGGTCATCACTTCCAAATCATATGTGACCAATGGATTTCAGTAAAATACTGAAAATAACAGAGCTGAAAAGTGCAAAAGGAAAAGCAGCTCCTACCTCCACAATATGATTTTGCATCACAGAGTCTGGATTAAGGCACTAAAGTTTTATGCATTTATTCTATGGCCATACAGACCCTTTCTGCTTTTCCTCCCACACAGCTGATACGTCCTCTTCATGGAGGGACTTTTTCACAAGCCTTTTCTCAGAGCACATAAATAAAACCCAGTTTCCACCCTATCCCTGCAGAATCACACATACAGGTTCCCACACCACAACTGCTTATCTAGCTCATCTTGACCCAGCAGCCTCCCACCAGCTCTCAGTCCCTGAACCCAGCTCTATTTAGAAGCAGCTGTCAGATGACAGACATTTGTAAAGTCAGGTGGAAACAATCTCACCAGAACTCCTCTCCCCACCTAAGCCACTCTCAGGCTGTGGTCATCTCTGATCAGTTTTTGCTGGGAGAACACAAGCTGATTGCCCGCACAAAGCACGGTCAACGTTTCTTGGTGATACAACTGAAACCATGGAGAAAACTCATTACAAACTCTTATGGTTTGTAACACCACCTTCCTCCTTCTCTCCCTCTGCAGAAATGCTGCCTTCTGTACACATGCAGCCTCCCAGGATGCTCTGTTCCACCACATCACTAAAAAGCAAGAGTGAGATTCATATCCTGGGACTCTTAGAAACTACATGCATGTCTATAAACTTTTACATCCTCAGCCCAAGTGCCACCCATACTTCAACACAGGCTGCTTGCCCTATGATCACAAACACAAAATGGGCCTTTATCACTGCTGTGTAGACAAGAATGCTATTGTGTTTGATTTTCTGTCAGGGTCACTTGGATGATCCACTTGGCAGTGTGATGGAGAAATCAAATTGATGACACCATGACCCCCCTGATCAGTGAAACAAGAAAGATCCCGTCAGACACCTGGAGGGCCATCCTTTGCCATTAGCCATTGGCCTTCAACCATTTAGCTGGCAAATCATATAAATTATACAAAGAACTGAAAGAATACGGGAGGACCATTATGAATAATTACATTTTGGTTACCTCTCTGAAGTTGGAAGTCACAGGGAAAAACCTCAGAGTTAGTGTGTCTACTGCGACCTGAATCTTGTTTCCCCTTCATTCACTTCAGAGAGGATGACAAGAAATGTCAGTGGAATCAATGTAATAACAGTGAGACAAGGATGAGAAAGAGACTCACCCCTCTCATCCAAAAAGACCCTATATCACTGCTCCCTGGCTCCCTGCTGTCCAAGGCTCTCATTCTTCTCTGCAGCACATCTCAGGGGCTCATTTTCCCCCGTATAAAGAGTAAGCAAAATACCAGTAGATCAAAATGACAGTTTTGAATGCTATCAGCTGCAGAGACAGTGGGAATTCAGGACAACCATATCTGTAACAGAAGAGGGACAGCAGTGATATGAATATCTTTGCTTTTAATTTGATAGCATAAATGTGCTATGCAATAAGCTGAAAATATTTTGAGAGCCCCCAACTTGAATCTCCGCCAAGTGAATTATTTTTAGTGGAATGTGTTTAGCTTGCTTGTTAAAGATTTAAACCTAGGCAATAATTGCAGTTACTCTTCTGTCTGATTTAAGTAGGCAACATTTATTAATGTACAGTGATTAAGTCAGCTATTCCAAAGTAAGCCATAAGGACTTAAAGCAATGAGGAAACAGGATGATATCCTGGCTGAAGGAAGTCAGCCCTGTGATCTAAAGCATGATCTGATCCATGATAAACAGCCTATTAAGGCAGAGTGAAGGAAACAGAGCTGCAAGTTATGAAGGGGAATTTGATTTATCCCTCTAAAGACAAAGTGATAACTGACTGATCAGAGCAAACTCTGTCATAGATTTTATACACCCAGTTATTTCATGCAGGTCTCCAAACAGCTCTTGTCTTAGAGTAAGTCCATGCAAGAGCTAGATTCAGATTAGGAAAGAGATTCATCCATGATCAAATCCTGATCCATGTTATTATTCTGTGTTCACACATAGACCTTAAATCAGAGTGCAGTATCCTGCATACTCACTCTCTAAAATATCCTGATTGAGCAGAAACGTTCTCTTGCCCTGTCTCTTTTGCAAGTGTTCATGTGTGTACAAGCTCTTTAGCAACAGATAAAACAGGATATAATTACCCTGCATGCTGGGGATGAGGGAAATTGCTTTTGATGATGATATTCTGAATGCCCAGTGATTTTTGCGGAATTGTTCTATGCTGAAGAAAGTAAGTCTGCTTTGATCTCTCTGCTTCACCTATTTGTGAAAAACACCTCATTAGCAGAAGAACTTTCTTCCTAAAGAAGCCTGGTACATATCCAGTGGGTAACAGGATAAATGACTATAATCTTTGAATACACAAGACTATACAGAGTAGGTATTTCATAGCTGCACAAAGCACGTAATTGAACTTCTGCCCTAGGGGTAAGTTTTCCTGCAGTGTAAGTGCTCCAGATGCCATAAAGGGGTCGTGTTCCTTGTCAGGAAAGCAGAGCTTTACATCCAGTTAATTGTTATCCCCAGCTGTCTTTTTTTTTCCCCCATTGAGGCTAGTTTTCCAACAGTCATTCAAGCAAATGTGCTCATTTCCCAGTTCCCCCGCAATTCCCCACCACAGTGTAACAAAGTGCAGATTTTGCATGGCTACATTCCAGACTCTGTGGTGCTAAAATCATAGCAGCAATGGAAAAGCATGTAGCCTCAATAAACATAATGTGAGACTTGAACTAGAGGTGACTCAGTGGTAGTCAAACAGATGCTATATGAAAATAGTTTCTATGTACTGAGTGGTTAACCAATGGAGTTAGTACCCACACACTAGGTTTTCATGGCTTGGTAAGCAGCAAAAATTACTCAGTCTGAATTAAACTGGTGACCTCAACTCAGTTTACTGATTTTGGGTGTCCATCTCAGAACACAGTAACCATAAACAGCAAGTTCTTTCCCATATAATTACTTTGGACTTCATCTTTGGTGTTGATCACATGAAAAAAGGCAACAACCATGTCCATCCAGTATTTGGACCTCTTCAGCTCAGTAGCAAAATATTCACTGATTCGGGACAGCTCAACAGTGGCTGAGAGAGGAAAGTTCAGACCACAACCTGCTACAGAAAAAAAAAATAAAAAAATTGCAAGGAAGACAGTGGACATAATAAAAGGGCAAAACAACCCCTTTATGTTCCTCAAAGTATGAATGAGAAACTCTTGCGTGTGCATTTGCAATCCTGTCCCTTGTTGCCAAGCACTAGCTACCACCTGCTTGGGTTACCAGACCTGTTGGTTCAAGAACATCTTGGGAGACTTCACAGTTCAGGCTGCCAAGCAGCTGACCATTAAACACTCACGCCCAAAGTCTAGGGAAGGATTTTATACCAACTTACTCAATTTTACCAGTATTAGCTCTGGGAGAGACAGCTTCAATCCACTGTAGTTGTGGTTTTCAGACTGTCTTTCAATACAGATACAGTCCTACCTAGATAGCCTTTACCACTCCCTCTTCCCTCAGAAAACAACACGGATTTTTTTAGTAAAAAAAAGATCAGTTAATCTTTGTAATAAGAAGAGGTTGGACATTTACAGCAACCCACTCCTAATCTCTTAGTGCCTATTCTGTAAATTCCCTCAGCAGGGAAACCCACACGATTCTGTGGGCTTCCTCTTGAATGTTGTCACTGCCTTATGACAAAAAGCAAATGTATGTATAATCTTAAAGGCCTGGAGCTACATATTTAGAGCTCAGTCAGCATCTGGGCCTGAAGGTTGTATTTTCCCCAGCAAAGTTCACTAAATTTTTGGAAGAACTGAAAACTACTCTTTTAAATGTTAGTTCGTAAACAAAAAAGAGAAGGGAAGTGCATCATCATCAATATATTCCTCTTTTGAACATGCCTCTCCTAAGCCTCTGTTGGACCAGAAAGCAAACAGGTTGTGCCAAGCCTTCTTCTCTTTGGGGGCTTATGCCAAGGATAGGATTTTGATCTGATGTGCTAGCACACGTAATTCCCAGTCACATCCCCCCTTGCAAGAGGAGGGCAAGGAAAGCCACTTGCTACACTGTGAACTTCTAGGAAACATAGCCAAGCAGCACATCCCTGTGCCCCTCCCTGTGTTGAAACTTCACCAGTTCAGGCAATTTCTTACTCCTGTTGTTGCAATTAACCTTCAGAGAAAATTCTTAACTATAGTCTTATGGCTGTGTGGCACTGATGCAGATGATTAGCCTAGAAACTGTGTCCTTATTGCAATTCTACAGTTGTTTCTCTTCCCTGAATGATATCCTGACCCCTTCCCCCCAGCCTGGGAGTTCTTGCTCACTTAAAATTAAAGGACAATTATCTCCAACAGAGAGGTGATCAAATCTTCTTCCTTAACTGGGACACTGGAAATTAAAAAGTCCTCCCCTCACCCAGTGCTGCTCCTGAGACATCCTGCAGAAAATCAGGCACAGTTTTACCTATAATCTGTCCCAATATGCTAAACATTTTGAAGAAAAAAGCCTGGGTCAGCATTATCTCTGACAGCCAGAACATGATATGCTTGGATGAGGAGTTTGGGGGGAAGGAGGGGGAGGGATCAGCTTCTCTGGGATCTGTGTTTGGCTTCTCTTCATACACCTGCCTCCAAGCACAGACTCCCACCCAACCCCAGTGTTCCACACAGCCCCTCTCCCCTCTAAATCAGTACTGTTTCATACTCACCATGTCATAAACATTCAGAATCACCGGTTCATTTGCCATTGTTGATTGCAGTAGAGGCTGGATTAAAACCTTTAGGTCCCTGCCAGATGTGTGTTGCTGCCCCCAGGGTATGCTTTTACCCTGAGCCAGATAGAAGGAAATGCCTCATCCTACAGTCTCTGAAGGAAGGAGCATGGAGGGAGGAGGAAAGGAGGGAATTCTCGTGGTTGAGGGGGTAAAGTTGGTTGCAGGAAAGGCAGGAAAGCTTGAGCTGGGTTTGCTGGTTTTATAGGGTTTATTTGACCCTTCCACAGCACGACAGATCCGAGGTTTCTTTCTAACTCTGTAGTGCGCCTCAGTGTCTGTAGACTTACATACCACTGTAACCAGGCACCGTCCACACTTATAAATCCCGATCCACAGAAGACAAACAGACCCCGAGCCCAAAGATAAGCCCTCTTCTGGCACCTTGAGAGA